>NW_024474539.1:0-11249 GCF_017654505.1 Polyodon spathula
AGAAATTTAAAGTTTGGGGTTCAGCTTTGATCCTGATCTCTCATTTGAGACAGTCAGGGAAGCTGGGAACACTATACTTTATAAAATGGCTTTCTTATCTTAGTGATTTTTAATGTAACTTTAAAATGAATGCAAATGTTTATTATTATTATTATTATTTTATTATTATTATTATTATTATTATTATTATTATACTGTTATTTCAATCTGTTATTTGAATGGTCTGATTGTGGCAGTTCTATATGTGACGTGCTATACAAATGTATCGCGGCTTGTTTTTTTCTGCTATGTACTGTACAGTGCTTTGTGATTCTTTTGTATAAATGCAAAAAATAAAGATAAATAAATAAAATGATATTCAGCTTCTTTATTTTTCAGGGGACTGTTTTTGGTAGAGTTGCTTCTATGGTCAAATAGTTTGCCCCACTCTATAGGATTAACACATTTTGCTTCATAAAGCCGAATGAAACTTGTGCAATAATGTTACATTAACATAATCAACAACACAATGCTTTGTAGTTTTCTATATACTTAATGAAAAACTGACCAATTGAAAAATGTGACATTTCAAAATCTAAGATGAATTACTCATGTACTACTAGTATGGATTCTGATAGACTTTTGCAATCTCATTTTCTAGCTTCTTTGATTACATGATGTTAAATAAAAGATGTAAGTGATGTTCATATAGTTTTTTTTTTTTTAATGATGTCTCAATCCTAAAATAATAGGTGATGCAAAACTTTTGGGCAGAGCTGTGTGATAAAAAAAAAATAATCTGTTTGGTTTTAATCTTGTTTCTCAGTTCACAGGAATGCAGAGCATGCCAGCCTCTTTCAAAAAGTATTCTGACCTGCAGAATCACCTGAGGAACTATACAGGCATGAGAGGCAAACTGCTGAGCTGGTAAATATTCATATCTTACATGTATTAGTGTTTCTGTACTAACATCACCATGTGAGAAGCTGCTTACATGAACATCTTTCTGTTTCCACTGCAGTCACAAAATGAATCACTTACACCTCAAAAGGAAAATAATGCAGGTTAAATCTACATCAGTGACCAAAATTTACATGCAGCACTCTATTGAACAGAGCTCTGTGGAACTGTATTCATTAACACAGTATATTGTATAGATCTCTCATTAAGCAGAGCTGTATTGAAATGTATTCAGTAACACTTTTTTTTTATTGAACCAGATAACTAAAATGACAAACAATACTCTCTTATTATTTACCTGAAACTCAGACTGTCTCTCTGCATCAGAATATTCTAGTAGAAGAAAGCAGTGGACTCGCACCAGCCAGTGTCTGGAAATTAGACTTTGAGCAGTGTGTGAAAATCAATCAGAATACAAAGTAAAGCTGTTTTAACATTCGATCGCAGGGCTAATGGGAGGTTAGTATTTCTCAGGGATCATGATTATTGTCTCCTCTCTTCTCCACAGCTGATGTGACTCTGGACCCTGATACAGCAAACCCCTATCTCATCCTGTCTGAGGACAGGAAACAAGTGAGATATGGAGACACCTGACGGGCTCTCCCTGACAATCCATAGAGATTTGATTATGTTGTCAGTGTCCTGGGCAGGCAGGGCTTCACCTCAGGGAGACACTACTGGAGGTGGAGCTGGGGAAGAAAGCTCAGTGGGAGTTAGAAGTTCCCTTCCCTTCTTTTTTCCTCCATGTTTCCCCACATCGTGAATAACATAGTCAAAATAGCCCAAATAGCATCTGTTCTTTTCTAACTGCTGTTTCTAAAAAAAATAAACAGCTACCAGTAATAGAAAATGGAAAATGGCGCATCTATATAGTAACACATATACATGACATGTGCTAGAGTTTAAACAGGCAATGCACAAATCCATTCACCAATGGAAAAGGGTTTTACAATAGCATATCGTTATTAATAGGACGCTTGTTTGGTGGCACAATGTAGAAATAAAACGCATTATCGTTGTTATCTAATCTTGTTGTGGAAACACTTGTGTTGCGTTAGCTCCATAATTGCATTTGGAAAATGCAATATTTATGAAAGAGGAGAAAATGTGTCACTTTACATTGCAGCTTAGCAGTAAGAGAATTCTTACAATTACATTAACGTGATGTTAGCCTGCAAGGGCACATGCCGCTTGTTTGTAATCGACCCATCTTAGCCTCACACGCACTGTACATAATATATGGTGTGTAGCTGCAGCTGCATTTTAATGGTATTCGTGAAGATGATGTATTATAGAAAATTGAGATGTGCATAAAAATAATATTATTAGCCTTTTTATTTTAAAACAAACTAGGACATTATGATGAAAGTGATGGTGGCCAAGTGTTGAGTTCCATTGTAAATGTATTTATTACACCATAAATTCATAATGACAGCTACTTAGGTGTGCTTGTTTCTGCTTCTAGAAAACATTATACACGAATAGCACATAAGAAATGTGCATAAGAGTGTTATCTACTTTCTTCACCTTTCGCTTGCACAACCTTTATCTGTGTGGGATAATGACTTCTGTAGCCTACCCCTTCCCTGCCATTTGCTTCCTTATTGTGTCTTTGTGTTTGTTTTCAGTCTAGATGGCTTTGGAAAATGATCTCTGTTGACAAAACAGAAACGCAATCCCTGTGATCTCCAAGTAAGCTTGAACGATGATTGAGGCTGGGGTTAACCTTTATGGCTTGTCTAAATACAACACACACACAAGTCCTTTCAACCATATTACAACACATTATCTATTTTAAATATTAAATATGTAACCATTTTATGTGTGTTATTCTTAGTAGTAGAAGTAATAATAATAATAATAATAGTCCTCATCATACAGAGCTATTTGATTAAAAACACTTCCGAACTGGATAAAGAACAGGAATAAAGCAATTATCGGTGGATTGCGAATATTAGGCTCACAGGCCTATAATTTGTTGACAACTATACAGCTTTTCGCATTTGTAAATTGAATGTGTTCTGTTTTACCGTGACGGTCATTAGCCTATTTGCAGAGGTTGTGTTAGCTTCAAGTACGTTTACCTGCACGTCTTATCGTTGTTGTAGTGCAGGAATTCAGCGAGGAAGGATTTGCTGTTATCGCTATTTCGGAAACCTGCTGATAAAAGGGCTATTGGGATAAGCTTAGTGAATACAGACCTCCAGACAGAATGGCTTCTCTCCTACACGACACCGTGCATCAGGACTGCAGTCCTATCACCGACAGGATACAGAGGAATCAAACAGGAATAAGCTTGAATTATCAGGGGAAATGAGATTTACAAATGGTGAGAAACTCAGGGAGGCTTGAATACTATTTTCCTTACACTGAAACCAACGTGCTTATTGGTTTCAACTGTGGTTTTACTTTTAAATGTTTTATTATTATTATTATTATTATCATTATTATCTAATGACGTGTACATGTTTTTGGGTTCTGCAGGAATCCACACAGTCAGTTTCCCCAGCTTATTCATAAACTCTACTAATTTGAATTTAATCTTTTGTTCTGTTGAATTTTCGACAATATGTTTTCAATAATTATTTATTTCAGTGGCTAGGAAGGTTGATGTCATTATTAGTATTCCAAATGTGATTCCTAAGTTAATATTTGACTGATTGGTTGATTTGTCAGTATTTTTAAACAGACATATAGGCTAGGTCATAGGCTACTCTTTTAAATTATATCTTAAATGTAAGAAAAACTGTTCGTTGTGTATTCAAGTTGTTGTTGTTGCTGCCGTTTTAAAATGTCGTCCCTGTAAAATACAGTATTTCCTTACAAAATGAAAAAGTCGAATAAATAGAATGTTGTTTTCATTTCTAATCAAATAAAAAAACACATGTTAATTTTGTTTATTGATTTTTTTTTTTTTTTTTTTTAATTAGTGTTCCAGTTTTCTCGGAAAAATAAATAAATAAACACAATTTTACACGCAGTGTAAGTGGACATGGCTTCCCAACTTATATTTACTTGTATCTGGGATAATGCATTGTACTGGAAAAAATGAGCAATTAAAATAGCGAGTGTAACGTATTAATCCTGATTATCTGGTTATTTGAAGAGGGTTTTGTAATAGTGTGATATGTGTTATAATATGTATTAACAATAAACTGTCATGCTTATATATATATATCTTTCGCCAAAGATAAAAGATAAACATTATGTGGTTTTTACATTCGCTCCCGCATTTCATTTTACACAAGTACATTAATCGTGTAATGCATTTTCCGATGATGTCTAAGGATAGACTTGCATATAAATGCAAGTTTTAAGCAATACTACTACGACTAAATAATAATAAGAAGAATATTATTCAATGTATTGTCATTTTAATGACTACGTCCATGTTAATTGAAATTAGGGCTATGTGCCCTAGGGGAAATGTATACAAGTCTGGAAAAATCTGGATCCGTAATCAAAAAGTTAATAACAAATGTGCTGTTTGTTTTGAATTGGGATACTTTGTTCTTTTGAAATTGTGTGGAAGTGTAGGGAGTCAGAATACAAAGCCAGCAGCACATGATGGGGCTGCACAGCTGAGAGCTGGTTTTGGGTCCTCTCTCTTGTATTGCTCCGTACATTAATCACTGTGCCACTGGCTGTTCGGCGCTGGCTGGTAGCTTCTTGTTTTAAAACTGATGGGACAAATTGAATTTGTTACAGCGAATAAAAGAGCGCCTGAAAGAGAAAGGGTAGGGAGCAGCAGTGGCGGCTCCTAGCACATATAGCCCGAAGGCTGCAACGTTGACTGTGGGCTTTTATTAGTGCTGCGGGCTTCTGCAGACGAAGGTGGGCGTTTAAAATAATAATAATAACTGAATTAAATATATTAGCTGTCTTTATGGCTGGGTGCTTCTAAACCGCATTTCGACCTATCATTAACAGATGCCCTTTATAAAGTAATGCATGTGTAAATTTATTGGAAGTCTTGGAAATAAGTTTCAAAACAATATAATCACGCGTACGATATTTGGGCTCTTTACAGTTAATCACTAAATCCAACTTAAAGCCTTAAATAGAAAGTTTGCTTGGTTAGGCCTATTGTAATTTTACAAGTACAAACGTAGTCAATCTTAACCTTATAAGAATTACATCAGCATATGCCTCGGGTCTGTCTTAGTATGATAACTAATCTATTTCCTTTAAACATAAGTGCCTAATACGTATGTTAGAGGAAGAACTGTCAGTTGTATTTGTTTATAGTCTTTGACAAAGGGGTATTTCTAAACTCTAAATTGTCTCATGCATTAAATGTGCACTATAGGTTCTATCACTTATTTAAGTGCAACAAAATGAGCCATACATGTTTGCTTTTTTAAAATTAATGAATTGCAGACATTTTTAACAACATAAGCTATGCTCTGATTTTTGTTGTATGCAAAACATTTTGCATAGAAAGGTGATGTGTCACACACACACACACACACACACACACACACACACACAACCACACACACATATTTATATTGGATCTTATTTCAAATGTTGTGGTGTGTGTGGTTATTAACAATATACTCTATATAAAACAAGGAACCATAGAAAATCATCAAATAGCTAACCGCACCAATCACACTACAATAAAAATTTTATTATGCTCATCCCTAGATCGTTTACTAATCTAATGGAGAGATTTGCTGAAATAAACTAAATAAGCACTCCTTACGCTCATCAATTAAAGCTGTCAAATGAAACTCTCAAGATCAACCGAAATGGGAATAATTATGCATTCAGTACTTTAAAGCAATTAAAAGCTCCCCGATTGGTGTTAACGGCTATTACAGCTCCTGTTAGGCTGGTCAAGTTTCAGGTGCGTAGGCTATTTAATGGAACCGCCAGCAATAAAAGTGGGTTCTTTCTGGCTTCCCATTTTTTCGTAAGCATAAAACATCCAAAACTTATTCTGGGACGTGCAATCAGTGCAAAACAATAGGAACTTGTTTTAGGCCAAATATGTGCGTAGCAGCTGTATGACTAACGCAATTATTTTTAATGGAGAATGTTCTTATTAAAGGTAGTCTATGGCCCGAGGCAAAAAAAAAAAAAACGTTTTATTTTAAAATGACAGGTGGATTAATGTCTTTGGTTTCAAAAACTGGAAAAGTACAAAATAAAAAAAAGAAACGATGTGTGAAAAGCGACGTGGTTATCCTTTCTCATAAGCAAAAGACTAAAGTTGAAGAAGAAATGCATTTAGCTATTGTCTCGCTTACACCAATGTGTGGGGAAATGGGCATATACTTACCACGTGTAATGGTATAACAAGCACACATGGAAGACACCATGGGGCCAATACAGAGTTTTATTTATTTTGTATCGTTAATGTAATAAATTTGCACAAAACGCAAATAAGTGTTTGTAAAAACAAAAATAAAGCTTAATTAAAATAACAGAGAAAGGGAAAGAACAGTATAGACGGAAAAAAAATCTGATTGGAGAGTTTACAGATTTATAGAATAAAACTTCTCGGGTTAATGATTGATTATTATAGGTGTAAATACATGAAATTAAAAGTATCCATTTTAATTAACTTTTTGCCTGTTAAAATAAGACAATATTTGCATTATTAAAAATCCAGCTCTTCTATTGAACCTTCCATACCCGTAATGTCAATGGGATTTCGATTCGTCAGCACTGCTCTCTTTACATGATACAGGCTATTATTCAGCAAGAATCGGAAAAATGCACAAAACGACAGTATGTACGAGCATGTAATTAGATTAAATACAGTGGTGTTATGCAACTGGCATCAACTTCCTAAGATTAATTGTACTCCTTGTAGATGTGCAGAACAGTGTGAATGGTAAATTTAAGATGTGCTGTGCTCCAGTGTTTAGGAGTTAAATTGGTCTCTAAAGGACAATGCCTCAGATTTATCAGGTAGTCATTCTGAAGACGCTATCAAGCAGAGGATGCAGTGAATTCACTGGAAGATCTATCAGAGCTGTCTTAATCAGACTGACATATCTCTCTCTTGTGACTTTATTAATCCAGATTGAAGGAGAGTGTCTAAACACCCCCTCAGGTAGGGAGAAAATAAGGAGCCTTAAAAGGATCTTAATCTCTTAATGTAATCTGAGGTTTTATGGAGGCTAATAAATAGGGCTGTAAACAGAATCCGCAACCACTTTCACAGATTCACTGTGATGACACTCGAGGCAACATCGCCATAAGATACTCTGCTTTCACTTGCAACTGCAAAAGCGAACTCATTCGTTTATGTCTGCCATAAGCTTTTAAATTCTAGTATCACTGTGAAGTCTTTAATTGTATATTCATGTTAACTCTCATAAAAAAAAAAACCGACCACACATATAGTGTTATCATATTCACAACAATGAATGGGATCTAAATATGTGACACGGCTTAATACGTTCAGCAATGCTCAAGCCTATAGGCGATTGTACATCCTACTCAGATTTTCGACAAGGTCTGCTTCTTTGCACGTTCATTCCCGATTGATAACATGGCCATTCTCCGATAGCTGTCAATGAGCTTCAGGTTTGAGAAGGAGCGCTCACAAAATGCCACTAAGTAACCAGTATGGTAAGAAACAGCACGCATCCTGTGCTGTTATCGGAAAAAAAACTTGGAGAGAAAGCACTTTTCAACCATTAGAAGTGAAGTTATTTCCAGTATTGTTGACGACTTAGCGAGTTCGGGTTTGAAACGTAGCAAGGTAGAGAGGCCGACAAGCTGAACAGCCGAAGTTTTGTATTTGGACGCAGTCTCTTGACTCGGTGTGTGGTACATATTTTAAATCTGTTTTTTTTTCTTCTTTGAAATCCTCATCAAATTCTGAGTTACTATAATTATATTCTATTTTTGACGGTCGCTGCTTATATATAATTCATTCCACATCAAAAAACATTATTGCTACTTAATGCCTTAGTGTTGATATATTGGGTTTTAATTTCTGATTTACGGTTGAGAAACTACAAGGGTTGTAACACAAAGTGCTCATTGCCACGCCCATGTATCGTCATTTATAATAATGCACTATAGTGTTAAAACCAAAGTTAGTAGCGGTAGGGTACCCGGCGGGTGTGTGCTGGCTGGGGGAAAGGTACCGGCTTGCTTCGTTTGTCATTATTCGTTAGGCTTACGGTTTTATTTTATTCTATGAGTATTTTCAACAGAAATGTTAAAATGTTCACATATCTTGTTTGTCCCTTTTGAAGTGCGCGTGGGCCCCAAAGGTGGGCCCTGGAGCAGCACCACCTGCACTTATGATAGCTACGCCCCTGCCAGCCATCTATCCAGAAAAGTACTCGGGTTTCAGTGTTGAGATTTGTGGATCTGTGCAAAAATGTGTTTAAAGAAACAGAACTAAACAGAAAGCCATTTGGTATATGCTTTAGTATCAATTTCCAGAAGATTTGAATCTCATCTCAACCGTTCATGCTGTAAAAATAGAAAGCATATATATATATATATATATATGTATATAATTCTATTATGAATGTTGACGATGCGCTGTGTAATATTTGCATGATTCATGCAAAGCAACTTAAGGAAAGACTACAGATTGCTGCCATTGTAGATGACAAATATTAATTTCAATTGATTTTCTTTTTAATGCATTTTTTTTTAAAGAGGCTTGAGTTATGTTTAATTATTAAGCAAATCTCAGTATATATTGACACTTATGTTTTTAGAAACACTTTGAGTCTGAATTCTCAAACGGTTAAAATACATTCAGATATTCTTAAAATAGATATTTTTTAAAAATATCATCAATTCTCTGGTTTAGTAGTCAAAGGCACCTGAGATCTATCCACGCCCATCCTTGATTTGAATTTAATCAAAGTCTCATTCTAAAATATATATATCTAGATAGATAGATAGCTAGATAGATAGATAGATAGATAGATAGATAGATAGATAGAGAGAGATACAAAGTTTTTTTTAAAAAAAAAGTAAAGTCTTTAACAATCATTAAAAACGTTATACTTAAATAACATTATCTAAAAATATATTATCCTTACGATTCAGGAACATTTTGCTAGTGTGAACGCGCCGAGAACATATTCCGGGAAGATTGGAGAAAACCCCCAGTGCGCACTACATGCCTTCCTGCAACATCATGACAGTGCTTCTTTTGAATCAGAAGAAGGAACACAGCAACATTTTTGACTCCAATCATTTAAATAAAGTAAATGCAAGTTCATTGAAGATATTCAAAATATGGCCTTGAAGATGTCCTCATTATAGTGCAATGTCACCGCCTCTTCGGCTTACAAAGTATGCATGCTCACAATTCTGTCCTGAGAGAACTACCCCTGCAGTTTTATGCACGTGTAAACATGCTATTTCAGAATATTTAGTACCAGAATCCTAGCAGAAGGGTTCTGGAACAACAGTGTAAACACACCTTGTGTCCCTCATCATACAGTAGGAAGTTTGACTCTGCTAACAACCAGAATTCTAATAATATCCTTCTCCCCCGCACCACCTACTTGAGCTTTCCTAGTTTTTAGTATGGACAATTTAGTTTGCCCTAAAAGGAAATTAGCCAACTGACACAAACAGTTCTTATTTTTTCTGAAAAAAGACTAGCCCTAACCAATTAAAAAGGTCTTTCAATAAATTAAAAACAGGGGTTAGTCTGTTACAAAAAGCATAACAATGGTAGGCAGTTTCTCTTGCTGTACAGATGAGATATTGCAGGCTCAATATTACAAAGATAGGAGTTAACAGCAAGTATAGTGTGCAGTAGACTCCACTGCAGGTCCCCTGATCTTTAGGGCAGTGTGGGCTTACAGTGGTTTTTCCAGGCCAATTTTAATGACTCCTTTACATCCAGCTGCCCCCTTCAGTGTGTATCAGGGCACCCCTGCAGCTGGGATTTATTTTTTACTTTCAGACATTTTTCATAAAGTTTCTCGGGAGAGCAAAAGAGATGGGAAAAGGGGTTTCTGGAGGGGTCTGAATGTGTTCATTAAAAACCCTTTGCAGAGCCTCTTTGAGCACACTGGGCAAAGGTAGAGCACACTGCTTGAGCCAGTGTAAGCCATCCTAGAAGAAACTCAGGAACACCCTTTGTAACTCTTTTAAACTCTTTTTAAAAACTCTTAACTGTTCTGTGGTTCTACACACATTAGTTTATGCCAAAGTGTGGAGGCTGCTAAATTGTTAATAATAAGGACGCTGCCTCTGAAAGACAGCTTCAGTAGAAGCCATCGCCATTTCTGGAGATGGCCTCTCACCTTCTCCAGTACCCCTTCCCAGTTTTCTTGTATGGCTCCTTCATTTCCCAGAAACATCCCCAGGTATATGATCTCATCTCTCTTCCACAGTAATTCACCTGGCAAGACAAGACTGGGGAGGTAGCATCTTTTCACTCCCCTACCAATAAAGCCTCACCTTTTTGACAGTTTATGTTTGCAGAAGAGACTTTTTCAAAAGCTTTCTGACTTTCATAAAGGATTATTACCACCTGCTAGTTCAATATAAAAACACATAACATCTGCATAAGCAGAATTTATGGACACAGACAGATTGAAAATGTCACATTACAGGAGATGTATTCAGGCTATAAAACCCAGACCAAATCCGAAGGCTTCAAATAACTTCCATAAATACTTTTGGTCAACTCTATTAAAGGCCTTCTCCTGATCAAGGGAGATAAGCCCAGCAGAGAAAACAAAGAACTTGGAGGTGTCCAAAACATCCCGAATTAAAAAGATAATTGTAAAAAATGCACCTTTCTGCGATGTAGTATGTTTAGTCACCATGTACTACACTCGCCATCACAGTAATCAGTCTATTAGCCAATGCTTTAGCTATTATTTTATAGTCTGTGCACAGCACAGACACAGGCCTCCAGTTTTTAATATTGCACAGATCTCCACTTCTAAGTAACAGGGGTAGAACAGCTGTCCTGCAAGTTCTCCTTTGTCCAAGCTTTCAGTAAACATTGCTTGCAGATCATATTCTAGCAGTGACCAGAATTCTTTGAAGAATGCAACCAGTAGCCCATCTCTTCATGGGGTTTTATCTCCTTTCATGCCAAGTCTGATGTGTACCTTTCCCATATTCTACCATTGAGCTAATGAACTAAAACAAGCTTTCTGCAGCTTCCAGGTTTTCCAGAAAAAAAATAGACTTTTTTTTTTAAATGGGAGTCTTTTAAAAACTATGTCTTCAAATGCCAGTATGAACGCCCTGGTTTAAATGAGGGTAAATCTACAGAAAGAGTAAAAGGTTCTGATCAGAGAGGCCAGTTATCAAGTTTAGACAAGATTTAAAAATATAAAAATGATCTA
>NW_024474540.1:0-14532 GCF_017654505.1 Polyodon spathula
CAGTGCAGTGCAGGAGACACACTGATGACATTCACTGTCTTGCTTTACACTGATTATAGCATCTCATCAGGAATTTCCCTAGAGTGCCAGTGCTGACTCACTGGGATCCTTGTACTGGTACTGAAGCTGACATCACGCCCCAGTTTAACAGTTTCGGGGTGGTTCTGTCCTGGTACTGAAGCTGACATCACGCCCCAGTTTCACAATACTGGGGTGATTCTGTCCCAGTTTGTTGAGATACTGATCTTGCGTACATTCCCAGTAAGGTTAATGAGAGTGGGCTGCAGAATCCCTCCCAGTGCTCACACACTCCCTCCAGCCCTGCTGCTGACGAGGAAAGCCACAGGAACCTGTTCTGTATGAGTGGTTGTCTATTAGCACTGGGAATAACCTTTTCTTCAGTTTTCATGAAAAGTCCCATTCCCTTGTCACTGCCACATGCCCAGTCCCTTGGCTGCTCCTGCCTCAGTGGTTCTGCAGTTCCACACAAGTGTCTTTAAGAGGGGAGGTCCCAGGTCTCGACTTAGGGTTAGAATGAGCCCCTCTGTGGGCGGCAGACCCGGGATAGTTCTGTGGATTTTCTTGGTCATTCTAAACAGGAAAACAGAAGCATGCTGTTGAATGTTTTTGTGTGGAGTCCTGCTGCATGTTATCCTGTTTCCTTTCTTTTCTCGGGATGCCACAGAAAGCGATTTTTTACAAGTCATTTCTACAGTATGTGGTCAGTGATGTTTAAAGGGAATTTAACCATACGCCCAGATGATTCCATTTCTCAGTGATTCAGCATGTCATACTGAATCTAGAGGACCTTGTTTTTATTAAATAGGAGCCTGTCTTGGATTTTATTCAAACAAAGCCTGTCAATGGAGTGTCTAGAAACATCCCATGATGTGTTGCTGTTATCATGTCAACGCTCTGGCTTTCTGTGCACTGCTCTACTGGGAACCAGTGTAATCATTACAGCAGTGCTTGTACTGCCAGCGTTAATATAGTTCCCGGGTCGGGGGGGGGGGGGGGGTGGGGGCGGGGGGGGGGGGGGGGGGGGGGGGGGAGCAGGGGGCCAAGATTGATTTATGATTACGGCTCAATGGGGGGGGGTATTGGGGCGGGGGGCTTATCAATGGGGGGGGAGGGGGGGGGGGGGGGTGGTGGGGAGGGGGGGGGGGGGGGGGGGGTGGGTGTCACTCACAAATGAACGTATCATAGCGTGCAGTCCTCGTCCCCGTTTATACCGAACAGACGAATGGTCCTCTCCAGATATAACGGAAAGTGAAGACCAGTGCCAGTGAGTGTTTGACTGATAGTAAGCGTGCAGTACTCACTTTGCACATGTTGCCCCATAATATGCAGTAAAGGACGCGTGCATAGTCGTGGCCACTTAATTATTAAGTCCAGCTGCAGTGGTACAATTAGTGGAAAAACAGCACATTTTTTAATTATGCTATTTTATGCTAGCACTTTTTTTGCAGAGGGAGAACATTGATTTAGCCAGTGCAGTAAGTGTCGTAGAGAGCTGTTTAAACGGACAAAAAGTTAATTCTATGAGTGCTTTTTAAGCTGAAAATTGTGCTAATGAACTGAATCTACAAATGCCAACATTAAGGAAAAGGCACCCGACAAAAACACTGGAACATTTTTATGGTACTCGCACAGCCAGAACTCTATGTTTTTGAACCTTAGCAAAAGAAATATAAGTGAGATCATCAAACAATTTAATCAGAAAAGTACAGAAATGCTTAATTCCTATTCCTATTTTGAAAACTGGAAACCCGAAAACTGTTAATATACTAAAGGGAAAGCACTGTACCTTGCGGAGTTCGTCAAGTTAAAGCTCATAAAGTATTTCAATATATATATATAGATATATTATTAATATATATATATATATATATTATAAATATATAGCATTTCAGTCTCTATCCTAATACGGCCATTATGGTTTGGCATTTCCGTCCTATTCTAGTACATGCAGTATGGTTTGCATTTCAGTCTCTATTCTAATACGTGCAGTATGGTTTGCATTTCAGTCTCTATTCTAATACGTGCAGTATGGTTTGCATTTCAGTCTCTATTCTAATACGTGCAGTATGGTTTGCATTTCAGTCTCTATTCTAATACGTGCAGTATGGTTTCCATCCTGTTTTGTTTACAGTTTTGGTTAGGGTTCTTGGCTATTTTCCTCCTTTCATTTGACAGGGGCTTTTTTATGTACTTTCAGTGTTAATCCTCTGTGAATTAGCAATTGATTGTGATCTCTAAAGATTCATGTTGCTCTGCAAACATGTGTTTTTTTTTATCATGACTTTATTTTCAGCTATAATCTTTATGTTCTGTGTATTGTTCTGCTGTATTTCACTGTGTGGAAGATGGTCAAGAAACCAATAAAAAAGTGAAAAGAAGACGTTGGGTTGCTGTGGTTTCACAGTGATGTCACAGGAGCGCTGCTTTAGAGGAGGGTTTCATAGTGATGTCACAGGAGCGCTGCTTTAGAGCAGGGTTTCATAGTGATGTCACAGGAGAGAAGCTTTAGAGCAGGGTTTCATAGTGATGTCACAGGAGAGAAGCTTTAGAGCAGGGTTTCATAGTGACGTTACAGGAGAGCAACTCCTCTGTACATCAAATGTAAGAGTTCTCAGTCTGGAATAGTAGTGCTCTGATTGGCAAGTGATGACTTAATGGTTTAAATGAAATACAACAGCGTGCACTGCTGAGATTTATAGCAGGCTGATTCAGGCTCCTTATCTTGTGGGCAAGTATGTGTCTTCTGGTATCCTGACAATGAGCTTGTTATTTCCAACAGCGGAAGCTGCAGCAATAATGGGTCTATAGCAATCCTTAAATCATTCCATTGTATGAATGAAATGCTTACAGTACAGACAGACTGCCCTGTCAATGGATTCTCCTTCCTCACTTGATATATTATCACTAGCTCAAGCAGATTTCTCATTTCCATTTCAAGTAGATTTGGGTTTCCTTTTTCATTTATTTCCCTTCAGAAAGGTGAGTGAACAGCTTTGCTGGACGCCACTCAGTTACACCATAATGCGTGGAAGTGTAACCTCCCCTCCCCTCTACTCCACTCCCCTCCATTCCACTCCATTACCCCCCTCCACCCCCCCTCCCCCCACTCCAATGGGGTGAGGGGAGGGGGCCCTCGCCATCCCCTCCCCTCCCCTTCATTCCACTCCATTACACCCACTCCACTCCCCTCCCCTCCACTCCATTAATCCACTCCACTCCACTTCCCACCCCAGCAAATCAGAGTAAAGCCAGTTATTAAAAGGAATGATCTCTGACAGGCAGCACCACCCCATTGATGCAGAGCTGGCGTTCTGTCAAGGGTCTTTATCTTTCCAGCAGAGAGGTTAAACACAACCTGTCAGGCAAATACTATTCTGTAAAGCAGACCTAGTGGAATTACAATATATAGATTAGCATTAGATTTACCAGATCTTATTCATAAAGCATTAGTGCAACTGGATGCATGCTGGGTGCAAACCAGAGACCTTCCCCACATCACTCTGTTCCAAACTGTGCACAGGATCCAGGCTGTTCTGCATTTGTGGTTCTAGAACTTTTAATGTGATGTCATCTCACGACAGGTTACAGAATCCGCACCACACAGCCCCTGACACTAGCATGGGGTTAAGGGCATTAAAGTCCTGTGTGTTTATTGGCAAGAAGAGCGGTTGGACTAAATCCAGTGTGGTGGCTGTGACCCTAATGAGAGACTTTTCAGGATTCAGCTGCAGGGACCCTCACAGTTAAGCTAATGGAAGACAGAATGGCATTACACACTGAGCTGGTGTTCAGATTAGAAGAGATAACTGGAAGACCAAGTGAACCCTCTCAAAACCTCAGCTCCTGTCTGGCAAACAGTGACACAGTGACCTTTCAGTCTGACAGTACTCCTGACCTAAAGGTGTCAAAGTCTGAGGATTCCACAGGGAGCACTGTGTTGAATCTGGCATTCCCATGGGTTAGGAGGCAAAATCAGCAGAGACCGTGTCTCCTCACCTCGCTACAGCGACCCCTTGTGGCCAGGGGCTGATAGTTCACTTATATCTTGTGGGTGGTTACGCTGAGCGTTTGTTGGCTTTTGATTGGTTACGGAATAAACAGTACTCTTTTACTTGCAGGTGGTTAGATACAGTATGCTGAAAGGTGTAAGGACCCTTCTGATCGTTCCTCGCGCCTCTGTTTCCACAGCACACACAGAGGTTTCTTTGTTTCAGGTTTCACAATGTCCGGACCTCCCTCTGTGTATTCTGCTCCACGACCCTTCTGATCATTCCTCGCGCCTCTGTTTCCACAGCACACACAGAGGTTTCTTTGTTTCAGGTTTCACAATGTCCGGACCTCCCTCTGTGTATTCTGATCCACGACCCTTCTGGTTGTTCCTCGCGCCTCTGTTTCCACAGCACACACAGAGGTTTCTTTGTTTCAGGTTTCACAATGTCCGGACCTCCCTCTGTGTATTCTGATCCACGACCCTTCTGGTTGTTCCTCGCGCCTCTGTTTCCACAGCACACACAGAGGTTTCTTTGTTTCAGGTTTCACAATGTCCGGACCTCCCTCTGTGTATTCTGATCCACGACCCTTCTGGTTGTTCCTCGCGCCTCTGTTTCCACAGCACACACAGAGGTTTCTTTGTTTCAGGTTTCACAATGTCCGGACCTCCCTCTGTGTATTCTGCTCCACGACCCTTCTGGTCGTTCCTCACGCCTCTGTTTCCATAGCACACACAGAGGTTTCTTTGTTTCAGGTTTCACAATGTCCAAACCTCCCTCTGTGTATTCTGCTCCACGGTTGCGCTGCACGACCTGTGGCCGCCACTCTCTGGCTTCATTCTCTGTTAATAAAGGGTGCTCAGCAGCGTGTTTTTAACACTCTGTGCTTGGTGATGAATCCTCGGCAGTGCCCTCGGGTTAAACCTTATTAGGAACAGAGAATGGGTCATAAATAATTGAGTTTGGAGCCTGGCAGTTTGCCAGTACCCCCCCCCCCCCCCCCCCCCCCCCCCTACCTGTTTAAAAGTACAGACTCTGGGCTTTCCAAAGACATATTCAGTGTGCGACGTAGCGTGGCATGATGTGACATGACATTATTGACAAGCCATAGCATGTCGTTTCTCACACATCAAAGGAACTTTAACAAGAGGGGAAGTTAAATCCCAGTGGAGGAGAGCCTGCACTGAACCAAGGAATCCAGGAAAGTCTTCTGGATTGAGCAAGGTGTCCATCAAAGCAGGTGCATGGTATAGCTTTATGTCTATTCATTTCAAATGCACCTTTTCAGTGCTATTAGAGCACATTTTCCTAGTTATTGGCTGCTTTCAGGGGCTTCACTCTGTGTATTCCTATAATGATGCAGAAACAAACTCTGTATCACCAGTGCCTCAATATGCCAGTTGTTTCCTGTCCTCTTTAACCCATCTTTCAAATCTTCAGTGTTTGGGAGCGGGAGTGTGGACAGAGCAAGACAGGCAGTGAGAGGGACGGAGGGAGGGGGCTGACTATGGTAGGATTTTCTGTGTTCCCATGCCTTGCTGGACCAGAGTCCAGGAGAGACTACACTTATTGAGATTAGAGACACATTTTCTCAGGTATTGGGATAGAACAGCCAGACCTGACTGTTGATGGGTCTCAAAGTGATTCAACTGTGAATCTACCAGACAAAGTGTATTCTTGATTATCACAGCCCCCTAGGATCAACATCAAAGTATTGCTGACTCACAAACCGACATGAACAGATGTGTAATATACACCTTGACACACCTAGAACACCTTGACACGCCTAATCATACAGACAGAACTCTTCACAAAGAGCACAAGCACACTTCAGCACACGTTCTCTCATGCAGCACACACATTCGCACAGGTGAACTAAGTGAGTAGTGGCAGAGAGCACAGAAACCCTAATAAACTGAATCAGACAGTGTTTAGGCTTGAACAAGCCCTTCCTGGCTGTTTGTGGATATTTACGAGAGGCTGGTTGCCTCTTAACTCTCCCCTCTCGAGTCTTTTAATAGGCCACTATCTGCAGTGCTTGTGACTCTGCACTCTACTCCTGGGAGTCGATGCAATGGGATTTCTGCAGTGCTTGTGACTCTGCACTCTGCTCCTGGGAGTCGATGCAATGGGATTTCTGCAGTGCTTGTGACTGCACTCTGCTCCTGGGAGTCGATGCAATGGGATGTCTGCAGTGCTTGTGACTCTGCACTCTGCTCCTGGGAGTCGATGCAATGGGATTTCTGCAGTGCTTGTGACTCTGCACTCTGCTCCTGGGAGTCGATGCAATGGGATTTCTGCAGTGCTTGTGACTCTGCACTCTGCTCCTGGGAGTCGATGCAATGGGATTTCTGCAGTGCTTGTGACTCTGCACTCTGCTCCTGGGAGTCGATGCAATGGGATTTCTGCAGTGCTTGTGACTCTGCACTCTGCTTCTGGGAGTCGATGCAATGGGATTTCTGCAGTGCTTGTGACTCTGCACTCTGCTCCTGGGAGTCGATGCAATCTGGATTTCTGCAGTGCTTGTGACTCTGCACTCTACTCCTGGGAGTCGATGCAATGGGATTTCTGCAGTGCTTGTGACTCTGCACTCTGCTTCTAGGAGTCGATGCAATGGGATTTCTGCAGTGCTTGTGACTCTGCACTCTGCTCCTGGAAGTTGATGCAATGGGATTTCTGCAGTGCTTGTGACTGCACTCTGCTCCTGGGAGTCGATGCAATGGGATGTTTGCTGCTTATGACTCTGCACTCTGCTCCTGGGAGTCGATGCAATGGGATTTCTGCAGTGCTTGTGACTCTGCACTCTGCTCCTGGGAGTCGATGCAATGGGATTTCTGCAGTGCTTGTGACTCTGCACTCTGCTCCTGGGAGTCGATGCAATGGGATTTCTGCAGTGCTTGTGACTCTGCACTCTGCTCCTGGAAGTCGATGCAATTGGATTTCTGCAGTGCTTGTGACTCTGCCCTCTGCTCCTGGAAGTCGATGCAATGGGATTTCTGCAGTGCTTGTGACTCTGCACTCTGCTCCTGGGAGTCGATGCAATTGGATTTCTGCAGTGCTTGTGACTCTGCCCTCTGCTCCTGGAAGTCGATGCAATGGGATTTCTACAGTGCTTGTGACTCTGCACTCTGCTCCTGGGAGTCGATGCAATGGGATTTCTGCAGTGCTTGTGACTCTGCACTCTGCTCCTGGGAGTCGATGCAATGGGATTTCTGCAGTGCTTGTGACTCTGCACTCTGCTCCTGGGAGTCGATGCAATGGGATTTCTGCAGTGCTTGTGACTCTGCACTCTGCTCCTGGGAGTCGATGCAATGGGATTTCTGCAGTGCTTGTGACTCTGCACTCTGCTCCTGGGAGTCGATGCAATGGGATTTCTGCAGTGCTTGTGACTGCACTCTGCTCCTGGGAGTCGATGCAATGGGATTTCTGCAGTGCTTGTGACTCTGCACTCTGGAAGTCGATGCAATTGGATTTCTGCAGTGCTTGTGACTCTGCACTCTGCTGGAAGTCGATGCAATTGGACTTCTGCTCCTGGGAGTCGATGCAATGGGATTTTTGCAGTGCTTGTGACTCTGCTCCTGGAAGTCTGCAATGCTGCCTGGGACTCTGTCCTGGAAGTGATGCAATGGGATTTTTGCAGTGCTTGTGACTCTGCACTCTACTCCTGGGAGTTGATGCAATGGGATTTCTGCAGTGCTTGTGACTCTGCACTCTGCTCCTGGGAGTCGATGCAATGGGATTTCTGCAGTGCTTGTGACTCTGCACTCTACTCCTGGGAGTCGATGCAATGGGATTTCTGCAGTGCTTGTGACTCTGCACTCTGCTCCTGGGAGTTGATGCAATGGGATTTCTGCAGTGCTTGTGACTGCACTCTGCTCCTGGGAGTCGATGCAATGGGATGTTTGCAGTGCTTATGACTCTGCACTCTGCTCCTGGAAGTCGATGCAATGGGATTTTTGCAGTGCTTGTGACTCTGCACTCTGCTCCTGGGAGTTGATGCAATGGGATGTTTGCAGTGCTTGTGACTCTGCACTCTACTCCTGGAAGTCGATGCAATTGGATTTCTGCAGTGCTTGTGACTCTGCCCTCTGCTCCTGGAAGTCGATGCAATGGGATTTCTGCAGTGCTTGTGACTCTGCACTCTGCTCCTGGGAGTCGATGCAATGGGATTTCTGCAGTGCTTGTGACTCTGCACTCTGCTCCTGGAAGTCGATGCAATGGGATTTCTGCAGTGCTTGTGACTCTGCACTCTGCTCCTGGGAGTCGATGCAATGGGATTTCTGCAGTGCTTGTGACTCTGCACTCTGCTCCTGGGAGTCGATGCAATGGGATTTCTGCAGTGCTTGTGACTCTGCACTCTGCTCCTGGGAGTCGATGCAATGGGATTTCTGCAGTGCTTGTGACTCTGCACTCTGCTCCTGGGAGTCGATGCAATGGGATGTCTGCAGTGCTTGTGACTCTGCACTCTGCTCCTGGGAGTCGATGCAATGGGATTTCTGCAGTGCTTGTGACTCTGCACTCTGCTCCTGGGAGTCGATGCAATGGGATTTCTGCAGTGCTTGTGACTCTGCACTCTGCTCCTGGGAGTCGATGCAATGGGATGTCTGCAGTGCTTGTGACTCTGCACTCTACTCCTGGGAGTCGATGCAATGGGATTTCTGCAGTGCTTGTGACTCTGCACTCTGCTCCTGGGAGTCGATGCAATGGGATTTCTGCAGTGCTTGTGACTCTGCACTCTGCTCCTGGAAGTTGATGCAATGGGATTTCTGCAGTGCTTGTGACTGCACTCTGCTCCTGGGAGTCGATGCAATGGGATGTTTGCAGTGCTTATGACTCTGCACTCTGCTCCTGGAAGTCGATGCAATGGGATTTTTGCAGTGCATGTAACTGCACTCTGCTCCTGGGAGTTGATGCAATGGGATGTTTGCAGTGCACTCTGCTCCTGGGAGTTGATGCAATGGGATTTCTGCAGTGCTTGTGACTCTGCACTCTGCTCCTGGAAGTCGATGCAATTGGATTTCTGCAGTGCTTGTGACTCTGCCCTCTGCTCCTGGAAGTCGATGCAATGGGATTTCTGCAGTGCTTGTGACTCTGCACTCTGCTCCTGGGAGTCGATGCAATGGGATTTCTGCAGTGCTTGTGACTCTGCACTCTGCTCCTGGGAGTCGATGCAATGGGATGTCTGCAGTGCTTGTGACTCTGCACTCTGCTCCTGGGAGTCGATGCAATTGGATTTCTGCAGTGCTTGTGACTCTGCACTCTGCTCCTGGGAGTCGATGCAATGGGATTTCTGCAGTGCTTGTGACTCTGCACTCTGCTCCTGGGAGTCGATGCAATGGGATTTCTGCAGTGCTTGTGACTCTGCACTCTGCTCCTGGGAGTCGATGCAATGGGATTTCTGCAGTGCTTGTGACTCTGCACTCTGCTCCTGGGAGTCGATGCAATGGGATTTCTGCAGTGCTTGTGACTCTGCACTCTGCTCCTGGGAGTCGATGCAATGGGATTTCTGCAGTGCTTGTGACTCTGCACTCTGCTCCTGGGAGTCGATGCAATTGGATTTCTGCAGTGCTTGTGACTCTGCACTCTGCTCCTGGGAGTCGATGCAATGGGATTTCTGCAGTGCTTGTGACTCTGCACTCTGCTCCTGGGAGTCGATGCAATGGGATTTCTGCAGTGCTTGTGACTCTGCACTCTGCTCCTGGGAGTCGATTCTGCAGTGCTTGTGACTCTGCACTCTGCTCCTGGGAGTCGATGCAATGGGATTTCTGCAGTGCTTGTGACTCTGCACTCCTGGGAGTCGATGCAATGGGATTTCTGCAGTGCTTGTGACTCTGCACTCTGCTGCTGAGAGTCAATATAATGGGATTTCTGCAGTGCTTGTGACTCTGCACTCTGCTCCTGGGAGTCGATGCAATGGGATATCTGCAGTGATTGTGACTTTTTGGATTTTGAATGAAGCTGTTTTACAGATCATTTTGCAGGTACAGCAGTACTGTATACTTGAAGCTTTAATGAAATTATCTGCTTTTTATATTCCTGAAACATTTCACCTCAGCTACCACACGGGTTGTGCTCATGATTTACATCATATAGACTATTAATAAAGACAATGCTGCTGAGGGCATTAACACTACTACTGAGGATGGATTTCAAGCCTCCATTTCAGGAAGCTGCCAGAATCAAGCAGACACTGTGGATAATTGCACTTGTTGGGAGCGAATCACAGCACTGTAACCATGTCTGCAACAGGCCCTGTTGCATTAAGATTTTGGACACGCACTTATTCACTTATCTGCTGCTGTCTGTGCATTTTAACTATTGAAGCACTTGTGGGATTGCCAGACAGTGCAGACTGGTCTTAGCCTGGTCCATTTGCTGGGCAATGTTGCTTAGAAATAAGTATAGTGTGCGAGTTGCTAAAGCAGCAGCTGCACTCGCAGAGCCGCTGGGGATTCAGTCTCAACATAAGAAGCAGAGCAAGTATACAAGCAGTACACATCTTCAGCAAACAGCAAGCTCCTTTTGAAATTGAGAACATGTCACCCCTTACCAGGCAGGTAGGGGGATCCATGAAATATTAATACATGCTGCAAAAGAACAATGCCTTTGGCAGGAACGTTTCAAATGAAAGTTTAATAGGTGAGCAGACCAGAGCGATCTGTCTGCCCAGCTCACACACAGAGAGAGAGATAAAGAGAGAAACAGACACAGAGAGAGAGAGTGAGACACAGATATATAGACAGAGAAAACAGAAGGAGAGATATAGAGAGAGACATTGATGTGCTGCTACCATCCCCAAAGATACAAGCCTCCTAGCCTTGAAATCTCTTCTCACTTAGCCTTGCCTCTCCTAGCCTTGAAATCTCACTTCCACAGAGTGATGCTGGCCAGCGTCACTCTGTGGAAGTGTTCTTGAAATCTGCTGGCCAGCGTCACTCTGTGGAAGTGTCCCTTCTCCTGTCCTAGCTCTGTTAGAACTCAAGATAATACACAGATCATATTATATAGTATGTAGGTGATAGTTTCAAAATGGTCTTATAAGGGAAATACATTCTTATATATGGAAATATTTATTAAAGATATTAAGGACATTCAACCTTTCAATGTGTATCACACATTTGAGGGAAAAAATAAAAAACAGCAAGAAAAAGAGAGAAAAACCCAGAAGTGAGAGAGAGAGAGAGAGAGAGAGAGAGAGAGAGAGAGAGAGAGAGAGAGAGGAGAGAGAGAGAGAGAGAGAGAGAGAGAGAGAGAGAGACAGACAGTGGAGAATAAGAAATGTGCAAAATGAATATTAAATTGGCAGATTCATTAGTTATCCAGTCATGAAAAGTAATCTTTCGGCCTGTCCCGGGTATGCAGTACCTTGAGATTTTCTCACAAAAAGCTGTCAGACCTTTCAGCGGGATATCATTTCAGCACATGTGAGCTCATTACAAACCTGGTCTGGGTTAGGAAGCTCTGGTTCTGACCTAGTCCTTCAAGTGTGGGGAAATTTCTCCATCTACCAGAGCTTCGATTCAGTCCCTCCAGAACCACTGTGCCTCCAATCCAATCCCTCTGCTGTGTTCAATCCAGTGAGAACAACACTGCCTCCTATCCAATCCCTCTGCTGTGTGCAGTCCAGTGAGAACAACACTGCCTCCTATCCAATCCCTCTGCTGTGTGCAGACCAGTGAGAACAACACTGTCTCCTATCCAATCCCTCTGCTGTGTGCAGTCCAGTGAGAACAACACTGCCTCCTATCCAATCCCTCTGCTGTGTGCAGTCCAGTGAGAACCACACTGCCTCCTATCCAATCCCTCTGCTGTGTGCAGTCCAGTGAGAACCACACTGCCTCCTATCCAATCCCTCTGCTGTGTGCAGTCCAGTGAGAACAACACTGCCTCCTATCCAATCCCTCTGCTGTGTGCAGTCCAGTGAGAACCACACTGCCTCCTATCCAATCCCTCTGCTGTGTGCAGTCCAGTGAGAACCACACTGCCTCCTATCCAATCCCTCTGCTGTGTTCAGTCCAGTGAGAACAACACTGCCTCCTATCCAATCCCTCTGCTGTGTGCAGTCCAGTGAGAACCACACTGCCTCCTATCCAATCCCTCTGCTGTGTTCAGTCCAGTGAGAACAACACTGCCTCCTATCCAATCCCTCTGCTGTGTTCAGTCCAGTGAGAACCAGACTGCCTCCTATCCAATCCCTCTGCTGTGTTCAGTCCAGTGAGAACAACACTGCCTCCTATCCAATCCCTCTGCTGTGTGCAGTCCAGTGAGAACCACACTGCCTCCTATCCAATCCCTCTGCTGTGTGCAGTCCAGTGAGAACCACACTGCCTCCTATCCAATCCCTCTGCTGTGTGCAGTCCAGTGAGAACCACACTGCCTCCTATCCAATCCCTCTGCTGTGTGCAGTCCAGTGAGAACCACACTGCCTCCTATCCAATCCCTCTGCTGTGTTCAGTCCAGTGAGAACCACACTGCCTCCTATCCAATCCCTCTGCTGTGTGCAGTCCAGTGAGAACCACACTGCCTCCTATCCAATCCCTCTGCTGTGTGCAGTCCAGTGAGAACCACACTGCCTCCTATCCAATCCCTCTGGTGTATGCAGTATGCAGTCCAGTGAGAATGTTTGTTCTCTTCACAGTCCCACAGCTGAGTCCAGTTGAGGTGTCCCTCTTTCAAATGCAGGCTGGGTTCAGAGTCTGTGGTGTGGGTGTGCCTCTTCAGCTAGACTGTTTGTCTGCTTTAATGTGATTGTTTCCTAGTGCTGTAGGGTTTTATCACTGTTAGTGGGGTTCTTGCACATTGACCCGCTCATCAGTGCCACTAACGCACCTGTTTTTAATGTATTGAGGAATGCAGAGACGGAAGGATCTGTCCCTATTGAAAGTGGGAGCAGTGAGGTTAAACAGAGGGAAAGCTAAGACTGGCAGGTGCTTGTGAGTGCTGAGGGGGATGCTAATTACATCAGAGAGGTGTTAAAAAAATAGATTTTATTTGCTGGATGAAGAAAGTTACTTCTGTGTCTACAGATCAGCCACAGATCAGACATGAACTCTAAAAACACAGCTAGTCACAACAAAGGTTCTTCAGCAAACAAACAACCAGAAAGAGTTGAACTGATCTCTGAAGAGTAGCAGCCTGTGAGAGGTGACAGGGCTCACTGATCTCTGAAGAGCAGCAGCCTGTGAGAGGTGGCAGGGCTTAGTGATCTCTGAAGAGCAGCAGCCTGTGAGAGGTGGCAGGGCTTAGTGATCTCTGAAGAGCAGCAGCCTGTGAGAGGTGGCAGGGCTCACTGATCTCTGAAGAGCAGCAGCCTGTGAGAGGTGGCAGGGCTCAGTGATCTCTGAAGAGCAGCAGCCTGTGAGAGGTGGTAGGGCTTAGTGATCTCTGAAGAGCAGCAGCCTGTGAGAGGTGGCAGGGCTCACTGATCTCTGAAGAGCAGCAGCCTGTGAGAGGTGGCAGGGCTTAGTGATCTCTGAAGAGCAGCAGCCTGTGAGAGGTGGCAGGGCTTAGTGATCTCTGAAGAGCAGCAGCCTGTGAGAGGTGACAGGGCTTAGTGATCTCTGAAGAGCAGCAGCCTGTGAGAGGTGAGAGGGGGCTCACTGGTCTCAGAAGAGCAGCAGCCTGTGAGAGGTGATAGGGCTCGCTTTGAACAGCCCTGCCCAATCAATGGGGACTACAGTTCACCTGTGCACTGTGCAAACAGTTTAGCAGAAAACTGATTAAGGCTGATTAACCCCTCCACTCAGGCTGGCTGCTGGCTGCCAGGGGACCTTGGCTGTTAATACGCAGCAGCCTGGTGCATGATCTGGAATAGAATGAGCTGGTTGTGCGTGCTGTGCATTAGTATGGAAAAAGCTCCACTCACTGAAAACAAGTCCTCCTGCAACCGGACATTTTATTAATGCAAAGCGGCAATGTTTAAATGTGATTGCTAATTTCCACATCACATTGGTTTTATCACTACAAGTTTAAATCACAAAGCCCCCATATTGTTCTGAACTTAGTTTGGCTGGCCTGTGTGTGGTTTAGTAAGAATCAAACCACTGTTGAGACTATTGTGAATGATTGTGTACATGCTGCCCTCTGGAGGTTGACTGCAGTAGCACACTACCAATATTGCACATGGCCTGTACTTCTGTGTAATTGGGTCTAGTCAAGTAGTTAAAAACAAAAACAAAATAACAATAAAACAAAGTTGCAGGAATAAGCAGTTCACTTATTAACTTCCTGATTTATGGAGTTACTATAATTAATACTCTTTGAAAACCTGTCTTTACCTTTTGACTGCTGATTGTCCAATAGTCCATACAGAGAGTTGCAAGTGTGTGATAGGGTTTTGAGTCAGTGTTGACTAGAGAAGAGCTCTCCAGGGATCCAGTCACTGACTCTCCTAATCGTTCCTTACATTCTCCATGCAGAGAGAGTGGTGAATGTGTGACAGGGGTCCGAATCAGTGGATACAAGATAAGGGCTCTCCAGGGATTCAGTCACTGACACTCCTCATCGTTATATGGTAGATACA
>NW_024474541.1:0-6252 GCF_017654505.1 Polyodon spathula
CAGCAAGGAAAAAATAATTTCATACATATCCATATAGTTCAATGCTGGTGTGCCGTGCATGAGAGGAGCCCGTGCAGTAACCTGTTCCTTTGAAAGAAGGCATGTTGCTTCAGTTGGCTTAGATGCAGCAGCTCTCCTGACACCCAACGTAGGAGACATCTAAAGTGGGGAAGGTGGACAAAGACCCACAAAATCCTGGTTATCACTTTCCATGGAAAAATAAATTCCCTAATCTCCTCAGAGTGGAGAAAGAGGCTGGGATATTAACATCCCTGATCTCCTCAGAGTGGAGAAAGAGGCTGGGATATTAACATCCCTGATCTCAGTGGAGAAAGAGGCTGGGATATTAATATCCCTGATCTCCTTGAAGTGGAGAAAGATGCTGGGATATTAACATCCTTGATCTCAGTGGAGAAAGAGGCTGGGATTAACATTCCTAATCTCAGTGGAGAAAGAGGCTGGGACATTAACATCCCTGATCTCAGTGGAGAAAGAGGCTGGGATATTAACAACTCTGATCTCCTCAGAGTGGCGAAAGAGGCTGGGATATTAACATCCCTGATCTTCTCAGAGTGGAGAAAGCGGCTGGGTTAAGTTTGGAAGTTTATTTCTTACCAAAAAGCAGTTGTTTATTTTATTAATTTATTTTTTGACTTTTTAAACCATCAAGGAGCAGCAGCAGCAGCAGCAGCAAATGTAAGATGCCCTGTGTACCTAGTTCAGAGGAGTGATATTGCAGTTTGATCAGCATTATTTATAACAGCTTCTACAGACAGATGCCTATGGGGGCAGTGCCTGCCAAGCTGATATTGTTTTTTTTTTACTCTGGGGAGGAGGGAGAGGGCAATGGGAGAGGAGGGCAGGGGCAGTTAAGTGCAGAGGCCTTGTGTCGCTTGCCAAATGGTGTGTGAAGGTTGGGAATGAAGGACAATCCACTGATCTGAGGACTTTTCCCCATGCAGGTGGGTGTCCTTGATGTTACATGGCGTTCCGTGGCACACGGTCTTCCTGGGAATGCTTTTTTTTTTTTTTAAGAGGAATGGGAGATGGAAATCTTGCAGATGGTGGGTTTCTGATTCTGTTTGTCATCTGCAGCTCATTAAAGCTCCTGCACTTTCTAAGTCTGATTGACTTCTCCTGCAGTAAGGGATAGAGATGTGGTTTCACTTCTCCAGCAGTAAGGGATAGAGATGGGGCTTCACTTATCCTGCAGTAAGGGATAGAGATGGGGCTTCACTTCTCCCGCAGTAAGGGATAGAGATGGAGAATAACGATCCACACAAACCCTGGGAGGCTAATGACGTGACAGTGAGTCTCAGGTTGAGTCCTATACAGTTTCTTAGTGTAGATTTGTGTGTGGGAGTGAGTTTGTGTGTGGGAGCCTCTATGCGTGTTGTAGGTTAACAGTCAGTTGATCAATCTCTGCAGCGAGCAGTTTGACATCTTTCATTAGTGGAGTGAGTGTTTGATTGAGTCTGGTGCAATGTCCTCGCTGTCCCTCTCTAAATCACTGTCTGTCTGTCTGCTGATCACAGAGAGGGGGTGGGCACTCTGGTGTTGGGACACAGACTCCCTGTCCTGATCGTCGGATCTGTGTGTGTGTGGGGGGGGGGGGGGGGGGGTCACGACGTGACAGTGAGTCTCCAATGACATGCCTCGGGAAGGCAGAAGTGAAAACAAGACTGTCAGAGAGAGAGGTAGAAGGTGGAAGACGTGGATAGCAAAGGAGTTGAAGAGAATCTCAATCTGTTCCTTTTAAAATGGCGTTCATTCCTCAAACAGCTGGGGTCCTTTTTAAAACTATGAGGGTCCTGATACCGGGTAGAAGGAGGGGGAGAAGTGAGTTACTGGTTTACTTTTAAATTATTATTATTATTATTATTATTATTATTATTATTATTATAGTAATATGAAGGAGTGGGTGTGCAGGATTACAAAGTTATGGATGCTGTAAAAGGTCTCCTTTTTTAGATCAGGGTGCAATGCACTGTAGAGATTTCTGATGTGAGAATTGCTGTATAAAATACACGTGTGGTTTGAGTAGCTCAGTGGTTGAGAACACTATGGAATGGAATTGCAAACTGTAACTCTGCTGTAAGACATTGGGGTTACCTTCTTTTTGAGCAGAAATGCAGACTGATCATTGTGATTACAGTTTAGAGGTGGGGGCATCCAGTACCCCATAATCTGTTTCAATGTTTGGCTTCCAGGTGTGGTATATTGCTCAAAAGGTGCCATGTCTTCCCCCAAAGCCAATCTGACACATATAGTAGAATTCTTTGTGGGAGTATCTGGAGAATTCTACAAGTGGTTTCTGCCAAGCCTGCCATCACACTGCGTGTCTAACCAGTCTGGGCCGTATTTCTAAAGCATTACTTCCAGTCTTTAATGAACTCCTATTTCTTTTAAAAGAGAAAAAAAATCATGTAAATGTTACAAAACTGTCTTGGAAGAGACTCTGTGTGTACACAGCTAAAGTGAAATGCTCCTTTATAGCATGGCATTAGCAAGTGAGGCTGTAATGAGCAACTTCATTTCCTGGTATCTGGGACTTCTAGTTGACCAGCCTGGCAATGAGGCAGTTGAGGATGCAAAGTACGAAAGGGAGTGGAGTCGTGAAGACTCAGCCGTGTGAGAACAGGAGCACAGTGTGAATGGAGCTGGGTAGAGCACTGAGTGCATTCCACAAGATACTGTAGGGAGAGCACTGAGTGAGATCCACAAGATACTGTAGGGAGAGCACTGAGCACCTCCCATAAGATAGTGCAGTGGGTGCTGTTGAAGGTTTAAGAAACCTTTCTAAAACAGCAGTCTGTTCTTTTCTTACTGAATGAAATGGCTCGTTGCACTCAGTAGAGAAGTAGTGATACCACTGACTTGGTTTGCAGAGCAGTGCGTTGTGATTAGTACATGTAAACCACACACATGTAAACCACAATATCTACATGTATAGCCTGTTTCTCCAAAATGTATAAAATAAATAACTAACACTAAAAGCCAGGTCAGCAAACAATGGCACATTCAGAAAGAGGTTGCTTCCTTTGGGATTGCAGCATGCAGTTTGTTTTGTGTGTGTGTGCATGCATGTGTGTGCATGTGTGTGTGTGTGTGTGCGTGCGTGTGTGCATGTATGTGCATTTAAATGTCTGAGAATAAAACAAAACACAATGTTCAGGGAGATGGAAATATATATGGCTCAGGCTGTTTGTGCCTGCATTGTGTTTGCATGCATCTCTTTGTCCCTGCATTGTGTTTACGTGCATCTCTGTTTGTGCCTGCATTGTATTTGCGTGTCTCTGTTTGTGCCTGCATTGTGTTTGCATGCTTCTCTTTGTACCTGCATTGTTTTTGCGTGTGTCTCTGTTTGTTCCTGCATTGTGTTTGCGTGTGTCTCTGTTTGTGCCTGCGTGTGTGTGTCTCTGTTTGTGCCTGCGCATGTTTGCACGCATCTTTGTTTGTGCCTGCATGTGTGTATGCATTTCTGTTTCTGTCTGCGTATGTTTGAATGCATCTCTGTTTGTGCCTGCGTGTGTTTGCATGCGTCTCTGTTTGTGCCTGCATTGTGTTTGTGTGCATCTCTGTTTGTGCCTACATTGTGTTTGTGTGTGTCTCTGTTTGTGCCTGCATTGTTTGTGTGCGTCTCTGTTTGTGCCTGTATTGTTTGTGTACGTCTTTGTTTGTGCAGGCATTGTGTTTGTGTGCGTCTCTGTTTGTGCCTACATTGTGTTTGTCGCTGCATTGTTTGCTCGCATCTCTGTTTGTCCCTATATTGTGTTTGCGTGCAACTCTGTTTGTGCCTGCATGTGTTTGATTGCGTCTCTGTTTGTGCCTGTGTGTGTGTGTCTGTGTTTGTGCCTGTTTGTGTGTGTGCGTCTCTGTTTGTGCCTGTGTGTGTTTGCGCACGTCTCTGTTTGTGCCTACATGTGTGCGTTCTTGCAAGTTTGACGTGCTGTTAACCTCTCTGTTCTGGTTGGTGATTTCCAGGTAACCCTCCCAGCCATAACAAAAAAACCATAAAGCAGAGGTTCCTCAGACTGCTGTCCTGCTGCCAGCCCAGCCCCATCCCTACAGTCAGTGAATGCAAGTGACACTTCCATTCCTTCATGTATTTACCTGTTAGCAAGGGCACAGGATACAGCGTGGTGTGGTTTACAAGCAATAACACACTGCTCTGGAGACACATGTGCTGTACTGTAAATATAACCTACTGCTCAGCAGACCAGCTATAATCTGACTGTTAATATTCAACTGCTACAAGACCTGCTGGTTGTTTTTTACTGATAATAACCTGCTTATTTAGAGTAATGTTTTCGTAACGGTAATTGCTTTGGAAAGCTTATACATAGCTGATGAATGATCTGTCCATTCACTGCTACAGTAAAAATGCGCAAAGAGTTTATCCTGTTATATCCCTTCTTCTCTGCAGTCTAATGAGGTTATCCATCAGAAACTGCTAAATCTATTAGAATCCATCTGTAACAGCACAGCCTCACCCCTGAAAAAGAAGGTGGGCTGTTACTAAGAGGGAAGATTCATGGCCAAAAGAATGTTGTGGCTGAATTAGAATAGACTAGCCACTAGTATCTGTCTGAACTTGCTTCTATAACCCGTACAGTCACAATGCAATAAGGCTGCAAGCAAAACAATTAGTAATAAAATCAGAAATGAGGGGTCATGGAGCTCCAATATCCAATGAATAACTCGACATCCTATGAAAGAGGCCAGGTTCTATACTGTCACTGGCACGCACTGTGAGAGAGGCCAGGTTCTAGACTGGCACACTGTGAGAGAGTCCAGGTTCTAGACTGGCACTAGTACATGCCAAGAAAGACCAGGTTCTAGACTGGCACTGGCACACGCTGCGAGAAAAGTCAGGTTCTAGACTGGCACTGGCATGCACTGTGAGAGAGGCCATGTTCTAGACTGGCACTAGCACACACCGAGAAAGACCAGGTTCTAGACTCGACACTGGCACACAATGTGAGAAAGGCCAAGTTCTAGACTGACACTGACACACACTGTGAGAGAGGCCAGGTTCTAGACTGGAACACACTGTTAAAGAGGCCAGGTTCTAGACTGGCACTGGCACACACTGTGAGAGAGGCCAGGTTCTATGGGAGCTGCAGGCTGAGGGAGCACTGTGCACTTCATGAACATATTGTCTTTCTGAATCCTGTGTTAGAGAATAGAGGCTGGACAGTAGACTGTGTTTTAGTCAGTGATCACTGTATTTTTCTCATCCCTCTCACAGACAGCACAGAGGATGATTTTGAACTCTCCACTGTGTGCTATCGGCCAGAGGGACTTGACAAGCTTCAGGAGCAAACCAAGTTCACCAAGAAAGAGCTGCAGGTCCTCTACCGGGGATTCAAGAATGTGAGTATGCCTCTTTTTACTATTTGTCTCTTCAAACCATTTTTCTTTCTTTCTTTCACTTTGTCTCATGGCTGTCTCCCAGTGAGTGAGCGACTCACCTCTAACCATGGTGTCTGTGCTGCCCCCTGCAGGAGTGTCCCAGCGGTGTTGTCAATGAGGAGACCTTCAAGCTGATTTATTCCCAGTTCTTCCCCCAAGGAGGTGAGTGTCAGCTGCTCTTTTTCATCCTTGTCTGTACTGAGTTTACAGCTCATCCTCTCTTAAGGTAAGTACACGGAACAAAAATATAAATGCAACATGCAATAATTTCAAAGATTTTACTGAGTTACAGTTCATATAAGGAAATCAGTCAATTGTAATAAATTCATTAGGCCCTAATCTATGGATTTCACATGACTGGGAATACAGATATGCATCTGTTGGTCACAGATACCTTAAAAAAAAGGTAGGGGCGTGGATCAGAAAACCAGTCAGTATCTGGTGTGACCACCGTTTGCCTCATACAGCACAACACATATCCTTCGCATATAGTTGGTCAGGCTGTTGATTGTGGCCTGTGGAATGTTGTCCCACTCCTCTTCAATGGCTTTACGAAGTTGCTGGATATTGGCGAGAAATGGAATACTCTGTTGTACATGTCGATCCAGAGCATCCCAAACATGCTCAATGGGTGACATGTCTGGTGAGTATGAAGGCCATGGAAGAATTCGGACATTTTCAGCTTTCCAGGAATTGTGTACCTGAGTAGTTTTTCGAGATTTACGATTATACTGTATTTACAGTATAATTGTAAATCTCAAAAAACTACTTCTAAATCTTTTGTAGTCATTTTTGTATTACTTTAGTATAAATACATGTTAATTTGGATTCATATGT
>NW_024474542.1:0-896 GCF_017654505.1 Polyodon spathula
GTTAGGTAGGAACTTTGTTTACCTGAGAAACCTACACTTGGTTGGTTTTCTACGGATAGAAGGGTTAGGGTTAGGGTTAGGGTTAGGGTCGGTCGGGTTCGGTAGAACTTTGAAAATGGACTCTTTGGATGTGAACCAAAAACCAAAAAGGTCCCTTTCTTTCCCGTGCCGTTAGACGAGTAAAACACCTTTTTTTTTCTGTTTTTTTGTTTGTTTCAAATCTATTTTTCTAGTTTAGGTCTATCATGGAGTTTCTAATGTTTAGGCCCAGTGGGAAAGTAGTTTGTAGTTTGTTGATCCAGTCTTTTTCTCTCCATTTCCTTTCTCCGATTGTCCAGTTCTGGTTCCTCTCCAACCCTGTAATTCTCAGAGATTCTAAGTTGTGTTGTAGAAAGTGTGCTACTAGAGGTGTTTGCGATTCTTTTTTTTGTGTTTGATATTATAGATGTGTTGTGTTAGTCTTACTCGGATAGTGTTGCCTGTTTCTCCAATGTAAATAATTTTGCATGTATCGCATTGTATCGCATAGATGCAGTTACTGCTGTTTTGTGTAAAGGTTTGTGGAATGTTGTATGTGGTGCCTGTGGTTTTGCTCTGGAGTGTGGTAAGTTGTTTGAAGTGTCGTGGTGCTTTTGTTGGTTTGCGATTAAGTGCAGGCAGTTTACTGGACACTAAGTAGTTGTTCAAGTTTTTGTTTTTTCTGTAGGCTGAGATTACCTTGTGCCCTGTAAGAAAGTCCCCCCCCCCTTAGGTTAAGGTCTAGGGTTCGGGTTAGTGTTAGGGTTAGGGTCAGGGTCAGGGTAAGGGTTAGGGTTAGGGTCAGGGCAGGGGTCAGGGTTAGGGTTAGGGTCGGTAGGGTCAAGGGTAGGGTTCAGGGTTTAGGGTTTTTTTGTTTA
>NW_024474542.1:1396-18252 GCF_017654505.1 Polyodon spathula
TTTGTACGTGGTGTAGTAACATGAACACTCAAAAAGGAAAGAGGAGGTGAACTATATTAGATATTATCTCATTACTAGGGATGACTTAACATTTTTGTGAACATATTTTTTTATTTTTTTTAAGTCGTTACTTTCCCTTTTGTTTTGTGGTATGTGATGGTAGCACTTTCACACTGTTGCCTTTGTCAAAAACAAAAATGTTAGTTTATCTGCCAATCAGTGTCGTCTGGCACTGTTTCTAAGCAGTTCTCACAGTTTGGTGAACAACACGTTTCTAAAAAATACCCTGTTACATTTGTACAAAAATGCTCCAAGCCTAGTACACATTTGTAAAATGTACCAATGCTAATATGAATCCCGTTGCACCACTACAATCTTATTCTGCTAGGAAAATGTTATTATTACTAATGTGATTAACTATATAGTGATATCTATTGGCCATAACTATATTTATTTTTTAAGAATTGTTCTTTTATGTATATTTAAAAAAATGGCACCCAGTAGTCAGTGCTGTAAGAGTTTTTTTATTTCTATTTTTTTATTGTTGCTTTATTGTATGTGTTCTTTGCTTTATTATATGTGTTTTTTTCTTCTTTTGATTTCCATAAAATATGGCAAACATGTTCTGTTTTTTTTTTGTTTTTTTCAAATTTCAGTAATGGGATTTAATAAAAAAATGAATTTAACTAACTGTGACTTACTTTTTCTTATTTATTTATACTTATTAACACTGTTTTTCATTAAAGTCATTGATGTGAATTTTGCAGAAAACACTTCTCGTTGCAGATTTTAGGAAAATTTATCACTGATTTCCGTGGGGACTAATTTTATAATGCAATACTTTGTACTGTTTTGTAACAATTGTAAGACGTCCTGGATAACGGCATCTGCTACGAAATAATAATTCCAGCCAGGAGAAAATAAATAATAAGAGGGAGAAAAAGAAGGTGGGACGGGGGTTTCAGCAACAGAACTTCCGGGCAGTGAAAATGCCGCTGGTGGCAACAACAAATCCCCAGGGGTCAGCAGCAAAGGTCCTCCAGGTGGTGGTGACGAACAGGGCACGGGGCGTTCGGACTTCCAAGTCCATGTCTGTGTCCCAGTCCAGCTCCGGGCCAACCTCGACTACTTCGCCTCCTGCGCCTCATAGATCCAATCCATGACCTCTGTCATGGCCTCCAAGGCTTCCATGAGCACTGGGTACTGCCTGCTAACCCCCTTGAGCTGAACTTCTGGCTTCAGGCATCCAAAATCCTGCAGGATATCCAGGTGGCTGTCCCCCAGTACTGACTAAAGTATTATTATTACAATAACGCACTACTTAAATTGCTAGTTACCCCAACTGGATACAGTATATAGCCCTAAAAAAAAATAAAAAATCTGCTTGCAGATGCATTATTCTGGCTTCTTTTTTACCTTCGGTTTGAAAGCCTTATTAAAGACTGTCTAGTTTTATTTCAGTATAATCTACTGCACAGTATTCATCTAGCCAACTAAGTTATTTGTTAAGTTGTCATAACAAAACAGTAGTGACCTTCAAAATGTTAGACCAGCTGTTATGAAATTATTTTAAAACACACTTCAACAATAATTTAAATCTTCTTTAACAAGTTAAATGTGTGTAACCTTGAAGTTAACATACACAAATGGAAGAAACTCGGGTCCAACAAATATCAGAAAGAAACAACACAACACACTTAAAATCACCACAGAAATGCACCTTAAACTGTAACATGAGCTGTTATATGAAAAACACTTATCTACAGCACACACACAAATAAAACTGTGCATGCAGAGAAAGCTTCAAGATTAGGGGTCGTCTTACCAAATTGTCTTCTAAATGGCAATTTTCAGGGGCACCACAATAAAACAATTCTCACAAGTGATCAATTTCAATACTCTGGCACTGTATCAGAATCAGTGTGCTGCTGTATCAGAAGTGCAAATATGGACTGTAACAACTGAACCTGGCTACAGGCTATCATTTCTGATTATGATAATAACTTTGCTCAGGTTTCTTCAGTTTAATACACTGGCTTTATTATAATGGTATAGTTATAACTTTTCCTTCAGGATTTTGTTGTTGTCTAATGTGCAGCCCTTGGGCTTCCTTTGATGTGTGTAAAAGTGCAACAGTTAAAAGCAGAAATTCAAGGGGAGAAATGAGAACAATACAGCACACGCTGTGGGCTGTAAAGTTTTAAGAATTTGTTTAGCAGGAACGGGAAAAGCTGTTTTTGATTATTAGAACATGATAACAGTACAATATCACAATGGTAATATTAAAAAAAGTCTGTAAAAATCTTAGTTTCGTTAAATAATGTTCACCTACTTTTTAAAAGCCATAACTGGCCAACACTTACTAGTACAGTTCTACAATTGAAGCTGAATGTCCCTCTCTAATTTGAAAATAGGCTTCAACTTTGCACCCTTACCTGCTTCCCATCTAGAGTGAACAGCCTCTTCACCACCCCAGAATCCAGCTTGATGGCATCAGTGATGTCTGTCAGGACCTGATCAAAGGTGTGGGCGGTTTTTTTGTTCAGAAGAATCCTCACGGCTTTCCGCGGCTTGACCCCACCCCGAATCACTGTCACCAGCTTGGGTTTGATGAAGTCTTTGCTCTCCCGCATATCACTCTTCAGCAAGCCCAGCGAGGAGAGGGAGCGTGCTCCACTGCCCTTGACGTTTACAGACCAGTTGGGGTTCACGTTCTTCATGTAGTCTACTTTGCGGTACGGCTCGTTGGAGGCGCAAACGTAGCTTTCCCCTACAAGGAGAGATAAATAAAACAGTATCCCGTGAGTAATTAGGATTGCAAACAATTCCTACCGAAATTATTGACAAAAACGAATGCAAGTGCCTACAGTGCTCAACTTATTAATTATAAAATGACTGCAATATTTTAGTGAGAACTGATAAACCAGTTAGATACACTATGTTGGCCATCATGAAAAAATAGATTGACCTTAATACACTACATGTAAAGATATGCATGTCTGACACATGGATTGACTATCAGACTGGTTTCATCAACTATATCCTCATTGCCAGAATATGGATGATAAAAATGCTGAGCTCTGTTCAAATGTTAAGTGACGGAGACATGGAGTCAAAACACCCTAATTCTGAATTGTGTGACTAGGATTGGAGTGTTTGCCGGTCCCATTACCTCACTGTTGCCTCACCTACAATAGCGTTAAAGTGTTCGAAATCGTGGCTAATGATTTGTGTTCTTTGGTAAAATAATGCATGCAGGCTTCTGTGCGAGTACTGTAATATTACATGTAGTAAATAGTATTATACACCATCACAACATTTTAAACCATTTCAGGGTTGCTCCTTCACAGTTGATAATGTACCATAACACTAAAATATAATTAGTTACAAAAACCCACAGAAGAGAGAGGAGAAAAGAACAAAACATGCTATAGCTTAGAATTGAAAGAGCAAACACCTTGTACAATGAGCCCCCCCCCCCCCCCCCCCCAAAAAATAGCATGCACACCGTTTGTACCACGTAACTGGAGTTCAGTGATATTTCACTGGGCCTACATTTCGTTTCTGTTTGCCTGGTCCTGCAAACTCAAAAGAATAAATGGTACACTACATTTCGAATACCCATTTGCATTGCAAGACCAAGCTGTGTTAATTCTCAGCTATGTGAAAATGCAATCTCTTCCATGCTCAAGCAGAACCCAAAGTGGGCATGGGTTGCACATTCAAGGTATTTTTCAGGAAGACATGCCTTATCTGTCTGGACAATTATTTTAAATTCATTCCTTTCTTTAGACATAGTATTACTGTATGCAGTACCATTTTCCACCAAGCTAATTTCAACAAACATGTTACTTTTTTTTTTTTAAATTCAAAACACAATTACTATTTTAAAGTCACCAAAAAAAATGTGAACATGTGTAATTCATTATTATTATTATATATTTTTTTTTTTGGTACTTAGTTTATTTAGCTATCCTTTGTTAAACATGTGTAGACAAAAACTTACATTTTTCTGATGCTTGCTGTGATTTTAGGAATAGTCTTTTGTTAAAACGAACGGGGGTTTCCTTGTACAGTCCACCCTCTTTATACCTCCAGGTAAGGGCCATGTGGCAAAAACGACAGGTAAGGTCCATGTGGCAAAACGCAAAAGCCGAGGGTGGCATTTAATAGGAGGATAAAAAAAAAAAAAAAAAAAAAAAAAAATAACACACACACATCACGACACACACAACCTTCTATAGTTGCAATACATCAAAATGGGTTTTATTTTTTTAGTTATACAATTGCAGTATCTCCAGGCCATTTTAATAAAACATTAATATTTTTAAAAACTACAGTACTAGTTCTTAACACAACAGTAGTGACATTTTGTCATCTTGGCCCATCTATATGATACACGGTTACTTTTGAGGAGCAGATCATACTTGAAAAAAATAATAATTAAAAATAAACACTCATTTACCAAATCACCCAAACAATTTCATAAAAACAAAAAAAAAGGATACTTTTTTTTGTGGTCATTTTAACTTTGCTGTTTGTGGCAAGACTGTACACCTGCTGAATACTATCCCCCATTGAGCGATGCCACCTGTTTATTTCACAAAGCAATTTAAGCTCAACAGCATTCGCTTTTTTATGCAGTTAAAAAAAAAAAAAAAAAATGTTGAATATGTACAGGCAAATTCATTTGGGCAAAACCTGCACGTAAACAAACCTCTTAATGTACGTACTACTTTTTTTTTTTTAACATTTACTGTGGTTTATAAAAGTCACTTATTTTAGACTGCGTCAAGCCTTTTTCAGGTTAAACAAATCGACCCGTTCCATCAAGGTAAGCCATTTGTTTCTATCCATTACAATGTCTCCAACTGTCCTTCGATTAACAGTATATGCCTCACTTAAACATGAGAAAACATTTGCAATGTCTTGCTTTCTCATTTTCAGATGCACACATGCAGATTTGTTTCTTTTGCTCTGGTGTTCAATGTAGGGTAGACTCTCATGTTGTACTTTCCGTTTGCTTTGGGAGTACGGGAGTGGTTGAGCACATTGACCTCGAAATTCAGATAACAACGAATTAGTAAAAACAAAAACAAAAAACAACAAAAAACAAAACAAAAAAAAAGAAAACAAAACAGCTCCAGATTCTCATTGACGTATTGACGACTAAAAATTTGGTTAGCCGGTCCTGAATAAAGCGACCGGGCGACATTACTCCTTTTGAAATGTTACGAATATAATACAAACGACCTAATCTTCCCCGCTGCACCGCGCCACCTACTACCGCTCCCCAAAAATCCCCAGATATAACGAGTACAAATAGCACTGTTTTTTTTTTTGGTGACATTTGTTCAGAGAGAATAGCTTGCGAGGGTGGCATTATAAAGGGGGGCGGTACAACAGGGGACAGCTGTAGTAAGAATTTTGTTACAAGGTCCCAGCCAAATCGAGCAGTCGTTTATTGTAAATTACTTCTTATAAAATGAATTCATTTAACACAAATTTCCTATTTGTACAAATTATTTTGGTGCCCTCCCAGGGAGTCACAGCATTTAGGCTATATGTTCAATATGCAGGTCTGAATAATGCCATTGGGGAAACGATAATCTGAAAACCTAGTTTGCTGTAAATGCACATGGGAATGAGGCTCTTGTTTCAACTCTCTCTACACTGACTGATAAAAGCATTACAAATTTCAAATAGTGTGCAGCTGCCAACGTTATTTGATGCAGTCCAGCAAGTGTGGCTGAATAAGAGAAAGATAGATAATTAGCTTGTTTGAGTGAATTCCATTAATGGCATTTTTGCAGATTTACAGTACTGTGTGGGTGTTTGCTGCTGATTCAACTTACAGAAACACTAATGCATGTGGGATTTCTTGTGTTCCCGCAGCATCCGAGAATGAAGTACATTACAGTAATAGAGCAATAATGATTCAACAGAGCCTGCTTTAATGACACAAATTCCCTTTCGGAATACCACAATGTAATACTATCTGCATGTAAGCTGTCGCAAAGGAATCAGAGGAAATTCAGGGATAAGCAATAGATGTAACTGAATGAAGGGTGCTGCACTGGTATGACTGCTTCACAGTATTCAAGAAAACAAATAATCATCTTAATTGTTTGCAGAGGAAGAGGAATCTGGACTCCCACTGGTTCATTACAGCTGCTGCAGATGTTGAATAGCGTTTAAGGCTGTTATAGTACATAGTGTAATTGAAACCCTGAACCAGATGCCAGAAGATGTAGTTTATGGGTGCTGTAAAGTCTTTCCGAGTTTAAATACAGAGAATGTGGCTTGCAAAATTGTCATTCCTATTTATTGCAGTTTGGAATAATACAAACAAACACTGTCTTAATCGCCTGAGGAATAATGGATTGAATATCAGGGTAACTTTAATTGTGGCCCAGAGAGACAGCATGTCAAATACAGCTAAACAAACCTCACTGTACCAGAGACAGCATGTCAAATCCAGCTAAACAAACCTCACTGTACCAGAGAGACAGCATGTCAAATACAGCTAACCAAACCTCACTGTACCAGAGAGACAGCATGTCAAATACAGCTAAGCAAACCTCACTGTACCTGAGACAGCATGTCAAATACAGTTGAACAAACCTCACTTTACCAGAGACAGCATGTCAAATACTGTTAAACAAACCTCACTGTACCAGAGACAGCATGTCAAATCCAACTAAACAAACCTCACTGTACCAGAGAGACAGCATGTCAAATACAGCTAACCAAACCTCACTGTACCAGAGAGACAGCATGTCAAATACAGCTAAGCAAACCTCACTGTACCTGAGACAGCATGTCAAATACAGCTAAACAACCCTCACTGTACCAGAGAGACAGCATGTCAAATACAGCTAAACAAACCTCACTGTACGAGAGAGACAGCATGTCAAATACAGCTAAACAAACCTCACTGTACCTGAGACAGCATGTCAAATACAGCTAAACAACCCCCACTGTACCTGAGACAGCATGTCAAATACAGCTAAACAAACCACACTGTACCAGAGACAGTATGTCAAATACAGCTAAGCAAACCTCTCTGTACCAGAGAGACAGCATGTCAAATACAGTTAAGCAAACCTCACTGTACCGGAGAGACAGTATGTCAAATACAGCTAAACAAACCACTCTGTACCAGAGAGACAGCATGTCAAATACAGCTAAACAAACCTCCCTGTACCTGAGACAGCATGTCAAATCCAGCTAAACAAACCCCACTGTACCAGAGAGACCGCATGTCAAATACAGCTAAACAAACCCCACTGTACCAGAGAGACAGCATGTCAAATACAGCGAAACAAACCTCACGGTACCAGAGAGACAGCATGACAAATACAGCTAAACAAACCTCACTGTACCAGAGAGACACCATGTCAAATAATACAGCTAACAAACCTCACTGTACCAGAGAGCCAGCATGTAATACCGCTAAGCAACCCTCCCTGTACCAGAGACAGCACGTCAAATACAGCTAAGCAAACCTCACTCTACCAGAGAGACAGTATGTCAAATACAGCTAAACAAATCTCACTATACCAGAGAGACAGCATGTCAAATCCAGTTAAGCAAACCTCACTGTACCTGAGACACAGCATGTCAAATACAGCTAAACAAACCCCACTGTACCAGAGAGACAGCATGTCAAATACAGCTAAACAAACCTCACTGTACCACAGAGACAGCATGTCAAATACAGCTAAACAAACCTCACTGTACCACAGAGACAGCATGTCAAATACAGCTAAGCAAACCACACTGTACCTGAGACAGCATGTCAAATACAGCTAAACAAACCTCACTGTACCAGAGACACAGCATGTCAAATACAGCTAAACAAACCACACTGTACCAGAGACAGCATGTCAAAAACAGCTAAACACCTGCCTGACATGTCTCTGCGTACAGTGTATGTCCAATTTGTGGATTACACACCCCCCTCACACAAACAGGCAGATTTATTCATTCTTACCTCAAAGCTGATAGATCCGTTTTTGTCAGTGTCAAAAGCTTCAAACAGGAAGTGTGCATATGTACTTGAATCTAAAAAATAAAATAATTCTCAGTGTTCTCAGGATGCAGATATGAATTCAGCCGCTGCACCTGCTCAGCATGTTCCATAAAAAAAGAACTGCAGCTTCAAACAACTCCAGAACTGAATCAATAACAGAAACACACCTATTACTGTGTACCAACCCAACCACTGGCTATCTAGTAGACACTAATATGCTTCTCAGTCCCTCCATGTGTCTGTATTATCTACAATTACACTAAACAAAACATAAACGCAACATGTAAAGTGTTAGTCCCATGTTTCATGAGCTGAAATAAAAGATCCCAGAAATTTTCCATACACACAAAAAGCTTATTTCTCTCAAATTTTATGCACAAATTTGTTTACATCCCTGTTAGTGAGCATTCCTCCTTTGCCAAGATAATCCATCCACCTGACAGGTGTGGCATATCAAGAAGCTGATTAAACAGCATGATCATTACACAGGTGCACCTTGTGCTGGGGACAATAAAAGGCCACTCTAAAATGTGCAGTTTTGTCACACAACACAATGCCACAGTTGTCTCAAGTTTTGAGGGAGCATGCAATTGGCATGCTGACTGTAGGAATGTCCACCAGAGCTGTTGCCAGAGAATTGAATATTCATTTCTCTACCATAAGCCGTCTCCAACGTCGTTTTTGAGAATTTGGCAGTACTTCCAACCGGACTCACAACCGCAGACCACGTGTAACCATGCCAGCCCAGGACCTCCATATCCAGCTTCTTTACCTGTGGGATCGTTTGAGACCAGCCACTCAGAAAGCTGATGAAACTGTGGATTTGCACAACAGAAGAATTTCTGCACAAACTGTCAGAAACCTTCTCAGGGAAGCTCATCTGCGTGCTCGTCGTCCTCACCAGGGTTTTGACCTGACTGCAGTTTCTGCGTCGTAACCCCCCCCCCCCAACTTCAGTGGGCAAATGCTCACCTTCGATGGCCCCCCACTCACTGGTGTGGCTGGAGAAGTGTGCTCTTCACGGATGAATCCCACTTTCAACTGTACTGGGCAGAGATACCGTGACAAGATCCTGAGGCCCATTGTCGTGCCATTCATCCTGCCACCATCACCTCATGTTTCAGCATGATAACACTATGTAACACAATTTTTGTTCATGAGTAGTAAATGTTATTTCCTAATTGTTTATGCCTCAAAAGTATAAAGAAAAGAAAATAGTAAATGGCTATTATCCCTCACAAACTTTGCTTTTGTGACCAGGGACAGTGATATTTCAAAATAGCACTAATTCCAGTAGGAAAACTGGCAAATGTGTTTCTTTTCGATCGCATAAAATCAGAAAAAAACAACATATGAATCCAAATTAACATGTAATTATACTAAAGTAATACAAAAATGACTACAAAAGATTTAGAAGTAGTTTTTTGAGATTTACAATTATACTGTAAATACAGTATAATCGTAAATCTCGAAAAACTACTCAAGGTACACAATTCCTGGAAAGCTGAAAATTTTCGAATTCTTCCATGGCCTACATACTCAACAGACATGTTACCCATTGAGCTTGTTTGGGATTCTCTAGATCGACGTGTACGACAGCGTGTTCCAATTCCCGCCAATATCCAGCAACTTCGCAAAGCCATTGAAGAGGAGTGGGACAACATTCCACAGGGGGGGGGGCCGGGGGCCACAATCAAACAGCCTGACCACTATATGCGAAGGAGCTGTGTCGCTCTGCATGAGGTAAATGGTGGTCTCACCAGATATTGACTGGTTTTGTGATCCACGCCCCTACCTTTTTTTAAGGTTTCTGTGATCAACGGATGCATATCATGTATTCCCAGTCATGTGAAATCCATAGATTAAGGGCCTAATGAATTTATTACAATTACCTGATTTCCTTATATGAACACTAACTCAGTAAAATTTTTGAAATTTTTCCATGTTGCGTTTATATTTTTGTTCCGTGTACTTACCTTAAGAGAGGATGAGCTGTAAACTCAGTACAGACAAGGATGAAAAAGAGCAGCTGACACTCACCTCCTTGGGGGAAGAACTGGGAATAAATCAGCTTGAAGGTCTCTTCATTGACAACACCACTGGGACACTCCTGCAGGGGGCAGCACAGACACCATGGTTAGAGGTGAGTCGCTCACTCACTGGGAGACAGCCATGAGACAAAGTGAAAGAAAGAAAGAAAAATGGTTTGAAGAGACAAATAGTAAAAAGAGGCATACTCACATTCTTGAATCCCCGGTAGAGGACCTGCAGCTCTTTCTTGGTGAACTTGGTTTGCTCCTGAAGCTTGTCAAGTCCCTCTGGCCGATAGCACACAGTGGAGAGTTCAAAATCATCCTCTGTGCTGTCTGTGAGAGGGATGAGAAAAATACAGTGATCACTGACTAAAACACAGTCTACTGTCCAGCCTCTATTCTCTAACACAGGATTCAGAAAGACAATATGTTCATGAAGTGCACAGTGCTCCCTCAGCCTGCAGCTCCCATAGAACCTGGCCTCTCTCACAGTGTGTGCCAGTGCCAGTCTAGAACCTGGCCTCTTTAACAGTGTGTTCCAGTCTAGAACCTGGCCTCTCTCACAGTGTGTGTCAGTGTCAGTCTAGAACTTGGCCTTTCTCACATTGTGTGCCAGTGTCGAGTCTAGAACCTGGTCTTTCTCGGTGTGTGCTAGTGCCAGTCTAGAACATGGCCTCTCTCACAGTGCATGCCAGTGCCAGTCTAGAACCTGACTTTTCTCGCAGCGTGTGCCAGTGCCAGTCTAGAACCTGGTCTTTCTTGGCATGTACTAGTGCCAGTCTAGAACCTGGACTCTCTCACAGTGTGCCAGTCTAGAACCTGGCCTCTCTCACAGTGCGTGCCAGTGACAGTATAGAACCTGGCCTCTTTCATAGGATGTCGAGTTATTCATTGGATATTGGAGCTCCATGACCCCTCATTTCTGATTTTATTACTAATTGTTTTGCTTGCAGCCTTATTGCATTGTGACTGTACGGGTTATAGAAGCAAGTTCAGACAGATACTAGTGGCTAGTCTATTCTAATTCAGCCACAACATTCTTTTGGCCATGAATCTTCCCTCTTAGTAACAGCCCACCTTCTTTTTCAGGGGTGAGGCTGTGCTGTTACAGATGGATTCTAATAGATTTAGCAGTTTCTGATGGATAACCTCATTAGACTGCAGAGAAGAAGGGATATAACAGGATAAACTCTTTGCGCATTTTTACTGTAGCAGTGAATGGACAGATCATTCATCAGCTATGTATAAGCTTTCCAAAGCAATTACCGTTACGAAAACATTACTCTAAATAAGCAGGTTATTATCAGTAAAAAACAACCAGCAGGTCTTGTAGCAGTTGAATATTAACAGTCAGATTATAGCTGGTCTGCTGAGCAGTAGGTTATATTTACAGTACAGCACATGTGTCTCCAGAGCAGTGTGTTATTGCTTGTAAACCACACCACGCTGTATCCTGTGCCCTTGCTAACAGGTAAATACATGAAGGAATGGAAGTGTCACTTGCATTCACTGACTGTAGGGATGGGGCTGGGCTGGCAGCAGGACAGCAGTCTGAGGAACCTCTGCTTTATGGTTTTTTTGTTATGGCTGGGAGGGTTACCTGGAAATCACCAACCAGAACAGAGAGGTTAACAGCACGTCAAACTTGCAAGAACGCACACATGTAGGCACAAACAGAGACGTGCGCAAACACACACAGGCACAAACAGAGACGCACACACACAAACAGGCACAAACACAGACACACACACACAGGCACAAACAGAGACGCAGTCAAACACATGCAGGCACAAACAGAGTTGCACGCAAACACAATATAGGGACAAACAGAGATGCGAGCAAACAATGCAGCGACAAACACAATGTAGGCACAAACAGAGACGCACACAAACACAATGCCTGCACAAACAAAGACGTACACAAACAATACAGGCACAAACAGAGACGCACACAAACAATGCAGGCACAAACAGAGACACACACAAACACAATGTAGGCACAAACAGAGATGCACACAAACACAATGCAGGCACAAACAGAGACGCATGCAAACACACGCAGGCACAAACAGAGATGCATTCAAACATACGCAGACAGAAACAGAAATGCATACACACATGCAGGCACAAACAAAGATGCGTGCAAACATGCGCAGGCACAAACAGAGACACACACACGCAGGCACAAACAGAGACACACGCAAACACAATGCAGGAACAAACAGAGACACACGCAAAAACAATGCAGGTACAAAGAGAAGCATGCAAACACAATGCAGGCACAAACAGAGACACGCAAATACAATGCAGGCACAAACAGAGATGCACGTAAACACAATGCAGGGACAAAGAGATGCATGCAAACACAATGCAGGCACAAACAGCCTGAGCCATATATATTTCCATCTCCCTGAACATTGTGTTTTGTTTTATTCTCAGACTTTTAAATGCACATGCATGCACACACGCATGCACACACACACACACACATGCACACACATGGCATGCACACACACACAAAACAAACTGCATGCTGCAATCCCAAAGGAAGCAATCTCTTTCTGGATGAATGTGCCATTGTTTGCTGACCTGGCTTTTAGTGTTAGTTATTTATTTTATACATTTTGGAGAAACAGGCTATACATGTAGATATTGTGGTTTACATGTGTGTGGTTTACATGTACTAATCACAACGCACTGCTCTGCAAACCAAGTCAGTGGTATCACTACTTCTCTACTGAGTGCAACGAGCCATTTCATTCAGTAAGAAAAGAACAGACTGCTGTTTTAGAAAGGTTTCTTAAACCTTCAACAGCACCCACTGCACTATCTTATGGGAGGTGCTCAGTGCTCTCCCTACAGTATCTTGTGGATCTCACTCAGTGCTCTCCCTACAGTATCTTGTGGAATGCACTCAGTGCTCTACCCAGCTCCATTCACACTGTGCTCCTGTTCTCACACGGCTGAGTCTTCACGACTCCACTCCCTTTCGTACTTTGCATCCTCAACTGCCTCATTGCCAGGCTGGTCAACTAGAAGTCCCAGATACCAGGAAATGAAGTTGCTCATTACAGCCTCACTTGCTAATGCCATGCTATAAAGGAGCATTTCACTTTAGCTGTGTACACACAGAGTCTCTTCCAAGACAGTTTTGTAACATTTACATGATTTTTTTTCTCTTTTAAAAGAAATAGGAGTTCATTAAAGACTGGAAGTAATGCTTTAGAAATACGGCCCAGACTGGTTAGACACGCAGTGTGATGGCAGGCTTGGCAGAAACCACTTGTAGAATTCTCCAGATACTCCCACAAAGAATTCTACTATATGTGTCAGATTGGCTTTGGGGGAAGACATGGCACCTTTTGAGCAATATACCACACCTGGAAGCCAAACATTGAAACAGATTATGGGGTACTGGATGCCCCCACCTCTAAACTGTAATCACAATGATCAGTCTGCATTTCTGCTCAAAAAGAAGGTAACCCCAATGTCTTACAGCAGAGTTACAGTTTGCAATTCCATTCCATAGTGTTCTCAACCACTGAGCTACTCAAACCACACGTGTATTTTATACAGCAATTCTCACATCAGAAATCTCTACAGTGCATTGCACCCTGATCTAAAAAAGGAGACCTTTTACAGCATCCATAACTTTGTAATCCTGCACACCCACTCCTTCATATTACTACTGCAATAATAATAATAATAATAATAATAATACTAATAATAATAATTTAAAAGTAAACCAGTAACTCACTTCTCCCCCTCCTTCTACCCGGTATCAGGACCCTCATAGTTTTAAAAAGGACCCCAGCTGTTTGAGGAATGAACGCCATTTTAAAAGGAACAGATTGAGATTCTCTTCAACTCCTTTGCTATCCACGTCTTCCACCTTCTACCTCTCTCTCTGACAGTCTTGTTTTCACTTCTTCCTTCCCGGAGGCTCTGGATATAGACTTGTCACTCATCACGTCGTGACCCCCACCCCCCCCCCTCCCCACACACACACAGATCCGACGATCAGGACAGGGAGTCTGTGTCCCAACACCAGAGTGCCCACCCCCTCTCTGTGATCAGCAGACAGACAGACAGTGATTTAGAGAGGGACAGCGAGGACATTGCACCAGACTCAATCAAACACTCACTCCACTAATGAAAGATGTCAAACTGCTCGCTGCAGAGATTGATCAACTGACTGTTAACCTACAACACGCATAGAGGCTCCCACACACAAACTCACTCCCACACACAAATCTACACTAAGAAACTGTATAGGACTCAACCTGAGACTCACTGTCACGTCATTAGCCTCCCAGGGTTTGTGTGGATCGTTATTCTCCATCTCTATCCCTTACTGCGGGAGAAGTGAAGCCCCATCTCTATCCCTTACTGCAGGATAAGTGAAGCCCCATCTCTATCCCTTACTGCTGGAGAAGTGAAACCACATCTCTATCCCTTACTGCAGGAGAAGTCAATCAGACTTAGAAAGTGCAGGAGCTTTAATGAGCTGCAGATGACAAACAGAATCAGAAACCCACCATCTGCAAGATTTCCATCTCCCATTCCTCTTAAAAAAAAAAAAAACATTCCCAGGAAGACCGTGTGCCACGGAACGCCATGTAACATCAAGGACACCCACCTGCATGGGGAAAAGTCCTCAGATCAGTGGATTGTCCTTCATTCCCAACCTTCACACACCATTTGGCAAGCGACACAAGGCCTCTGCACTTAACTGCCCCTGCCCTCCTCTCCCATTGCCCTCTCCCTCCTCCCCAGAGTAAAAAAAAAACAATATCAGCTTGGCAGGCACTGCCCCCATAGGCATCTGTCTGTAGAAGCTGTTATAGATAATGCTGATCAAACTGCAATATCACTCCTCTGAACTAGGTACACAGGGCATCTTACATTTGCTGCTGCTGCTGCTGCTGCTCCTTGATGGTTTAAAAAGTCAAAAAATAAATTAATAAAATAAACAACTGCTTTTTGGTAAGAAATAAACTTCCAAACTTAACCCAGCCGCTTTCTCCACTCTGAGAAGATCAGGGATGTTAATATCCCAGCCTCTTTCGCCACTCTGAGGAGATCAGAGTTGTTAATATCCCAGCCTCTTTCTCCACTGAGATCAGGGATGTTAATGTCCCAGCCTCTTTCTCCACTGAGATTAGGAATGTTAATCCCAGCCTCTTTCTCCACTGAGATCAAGGATGTTAATATCCCAGCATCTTTCTCCACTTCAAGGAGATCAGGGATATTAATATCCCAGCCTCTTTCTCCACTGAGATTAGAAATGTTAATATCCCAGCCTCTTTCTCCACTCTGAGGAGATCAGGGATGTTAATATCCCAGCCTCTTTCTCCACTCTGAGGAGATTAGGGAATTTATTTTTCCATGGAAAGTGATAACCAGGATTTTGTGGGTCTTTGTCCACCTTCCCCACTTTAGATGTCTCCTACGTTGGGTGTCAGGAGAGCTGCTGCATCTAAGCCAACTGAAGCAACATGCCTTCTTTCAAAGGAACAGGTTACTGCACGGGCTCCTCTCATGCACGGCACACCAGCATTGAACTATATGGATATGTATGAAATTATTTTTTCCTTGCTGTGTATCTACCATATAACGATGAGGAGTGTCAGTGACTGAATCCCTGGAGAGCCCTTATCTTGTATCCACTGATTCGGACCCCTGTCACACATTCACCACTCTCTCTGCATGGAGAATGTAAGGAACGATTAGGAGAGTCAGTGACTGGATCCCTGGAGAGCTCTTCTCTAGTCAACACTGACTCAAAACCCTATCACACACTTGCAACTCTCTGTATGGACTATTGGACAATCAGCAGTCAAAAGGTAAAGACAGGTTTTCAAAGAGTATTAATTATAGTAACTCCATAAATCAGGAAGTTAATAAGTGAACTGCTTATTCCTGCAACTTTGTTTTATTGTTATTTTGTTTTTGTTTTTAACTACTTGACTAGACCCAATTACACAGAAGTACAGGCCATGTGCAATATTGGTAGTGTGCTACTGCAGTCAACCTCCAGAGGGCAGCATGTACACAATCATTCACAATAGTCTCAACAGTGGTTTGATTCTTACTAAACCACACACAGGCCAGCCAAACTAAGTTCAGAACAATATGGGGGCTTTGTGATTTAAACTTGTAGTGATAAAACCAATGTGATGTGGAAATTAGCAATCACATTTAAACATTGCCGCTTTGCATTAATAAAATGTCCGGTTGCAGGAGGACTTGTTTTCAGTGAGTGGAGCTTTTTCCATACTAATGCACAGCACGCACAACCAGCTCATTCTATTCCAGATCATGCACCAGGCTGCTGCGTATTAACAGCCAAGGTCCCCTGGCAGCCAGCAGCCAGCCTGAGTGGAGGGGTTAATCAGCCTTAATCAGTTTTCTGCTAAACTGTTTGCACAGTGCGCAGGTGAACTGTAGTCCCCATTGATTGGGCAGGGCTGTTCAAAGCGAGCCCTGTCACCTCTCACAGGCTGCTTCTCTTCAGAGTTCAGTGAGCCCTGTCACCTCTCACAGGCTGCTGCTCTTCAGAGATCACTAAGCCCTGTCACCTCTCACAGGCTGCTGCTCTTCAGAGATCACTAAGCCCTGTCACCTCTCACAGGCTGCTGCTCTTCAGAGATCACTAAGCCCTGCCACCTCTCACAGGCTGCTGCTCTTCAGAGATCACTAAGCCCTGTCACCTCTCACAGGCTGCTGCTCTTCAGAGATCAGTGAGCCCTGCCACCTCTCACAGGCTGCTGCTCTTCAGAGATCACT
>NW_024474543.1:0-12748 GCF_017654505.1 Polyodon spathula
GAGCCCTGTCACCTCTCACAGGCTGCTTCTCTTCAGAGATCAGTGAGCCCTGTCACCTCTCACAGGCTGCTTCTCTTCAGAGATCAGTGAGCCCTGTCACCTCTCACAGGCTGCTGCTCTTCAGAGATCACTAAGCCCTGTCACCTCTCACAGGCTGCTGCTCTTCAGAGATCACTAAGCCCTGCCACCTCTCACAGGCTGCTGCTCTTCAGAGATCAGTGAGCCCTGTCACCTCTCACAGGCTGCTACTCTTCAGAGATCAGTTCAACTCTTTCTGGTTGTTTGTTTGCTGAAGAACCTTTGTTGTGACTAGCTGTGTTTTTAGAGTTCATGTCTGATCTGTGGCTGATCTGTAGACACAGAAGTAACTTTCTTCATCCAGCAAATAAAATCTATTTTTTTAACACCTCTCTGATGTAATTAGCATCCCCCTCAGCACTCACAAGCACCTGCCAGTCTTAGCTTTCCCTCTGTTTAACCTCACTGCTCCCACTTTCAATAGGGACAGATCCTTCCGTCTCTGCATTCCTCAATACATTAAAAACAGGTGCGTTAGTGGCACTGATGAGCGGGTCAATGTGCAAGAACCCCACTAACAGTGATAAAACCCTACAGCACTAGGAAACAATCACATTAAAGCAGACAAACAGTCTAGCTGAAGAGGCACACCCACACCACAGACTCTGAACCCAGCCTGCATTTGAAAGAGGGACACCTCAACTGGACTCAGCTGTGGGACTGTGAAGAGAACAAACATTCTCACTGGACTGCATACTGCATACACCAGAGGGATTGGATAGGAGGCAGTGTGGTTCTCACTGGACTGCACACAGCAGAGGGATTGGATAGGAGGCAGTGTGGTTCTCACTGGACTGCACACAGCAGAGGGATTGGATAGGAGGCAGTGTGGTTCTCACTGGACTGAACACAGCAGAGGGATTGGATAGGAGGCAGTGTCGTTCTCACTGGACTGCACACAGCAGAGGGATTGGATAGGAGGCAGTGTGGTTCTCACTGGACTGCACACAGCAGAGGGATTGGATAGGAGGCAGTGTGGTTCTCACTGGACTGCACACAGCAGAGGGATTGGATAGGAGGCAGTGTGGTTCTCACTGGACTGCACACAGCAGAGGGATTGGATAGGAGGCAGTGTTGTTCTCACTGGACTGAACACAGCAGAGGGATTGGATAGGAGGCAGTGTTGTTCTCACTGGACTGAACACAGCAGAGGGATTGGATAGGAGGCAGTGTTGTTCTCACTGGACTGAACACAGCAGAGGGATTGGATAGGAGGCAGTGTTGTTCTCACTGGACTGAACACAGCAGAGGGATTGGATAGGAGGCAGTGTGGTTCTCACTGGACTGCACACAGCAGAGGGATTGGATAGGAGGCAGTGTGGTTCTCACTGGACTGCACACAGCAGAGGGATTGGATAGGAGGCAGTGTGGTTCTCACTGGATTGCACACAGCAGAGGGATTGGATAGGAGGCAGTGTTGTTCTCACTGGACTGAACACAGCAGAGGGATTGGATAGGAGGCAGTGTGGTTCTCACTGGACTGCACACAGCAGAGGGATTGGATAGGAGGCAGTGTGGTTCTCACTGGACTGCACACAGCAGAGGGATTGGATAGGAGGCAGTGTTGTTCTCACTGGACTGAACACAGCAGAGGGATTGGATAGGAGGCAGTGTTGTTCTCACTGGACTGAACACAGCAGAGGGATTGGATAGGAGGCAGTGTTGTTCTCACTGGACTGAACACAGCAGAGGGATTGGATAGGAGGCAGTGTTGTTCTCACTGGATTGAACACAGCAGAGGGATTGGATTGGAGGCACAGTGGTTCTGGAGGGACTGAATCGAAGCTCTGGTAGATGGAGAAATTTCCCCACACTTGAAGGACTAGGTCAGAACCAGAGCTTCCTAACCCAGACCAGGTTTGTAATGAGCTCACATGTGCTGAAATGATATCCCGCTGAAAGGTCTGACAGCTTTTTGTGAGAAAATCTCAAGGTACTGCATACCCGGGACAGGCCGAAAGATTACTTTTCATGACTGGATAACTAATGAATCTGCCAATTTAATATTCATTTTGCACATTTCTTATTCTCCACTGTCTGTCTGTCTCTCTCTCTCTCTCTCTCTCTCTCTCTCTCTCTCTCTCTCTCTCTCTCTCTCTCTCTCTCTCTCTCTCTCTCTCTCTCTCTCTCTCTCTCTCTCTCTCTCTCACTTCTGGGTTTTTCTCTCTTTTTCTTGCTGTTTTTTATTTTTTCCCTCAAATGTGTGATACACATTGAAAGGTTGAATGTCCTTAATATCTTTAATAAATATTTCCATATATAAGAATGTATTTCCCTTATAAGACCATTTTGAAACTATCACCTACATACTATATAATATGATCTGTGTATTATCTTGAGTTCTAACAGAGCTAGGACAGGAGAAGGGATACTTCCACAGAGTGACGCTGGCCAGCAGATTTCAAGAGCACTTCCACAGAGTGACGCTGGCCAGCATCACTCTGTGGAAGTGAGATTTCAAGGCTAGGAGAGGCAAGGCTAAGTGAGAAGAGATTTCAAGGCTAGGAGGCTTGTATCTTTGGGGATGGTAGCAGCACATCAATGTCTCTCTCTATATCTCTCCTTCTGTTTTCTCTGTCTATATATCTGTGTCTCACTCTCTCTCTCTGTGTCTGTTTCTCTCTTTATCTCTCTCTCTGTGTGTGAGCTGGGCAGACAGATCGCTCTGGTCTGCTCACCTATTAAACTTTCATTTGAAACGTTCCTGCCAAAGGCATTGTTCTTTTGCAGCATGTATTAATATTTCATGGATCCCCCTACCTGCCTGGTAAGGGGTGACATGTTCTCAATTTCAAAAGGAGCTTGCTGTTTGCTGAAGATGTGTACTGCTTGTATACTTGCTCTGCTTCTTATGTTGAGACTGAATCCCCAGCGGCTCTGCGAGTGCAGCTGCTGCTTTAGCAACTCGCACACTATACTTATTTCTAAGCAACATTGCCCAGCAAATGGACCAGGCTAAGACCAGTCTGCACTGTCTGGCAATCCCACAAGTGCTTCAATAGTTAAAATGCACAGACAGCAGCAGATAAGTGAATAAGTGCGTGTCCAAAATCTTAATGCAACAGGGCCTGTTGCAGACATGGTTACAGTGCTGTGATTCGCTCCCAACAAGTGCAATTATCCACAGTGTCTGCTTGATTCTGGCAGCTTCCTGAAATGGAGGCTTGAAATCCATCCTCAGTAGTAGTGTTAATGCCCTCAGCAGCATTGTCTTTATTAATAGTCTATATGATGTAAATCATGAGCACAACCCGTGTGGTAGCTGAGGTGAAATGTTTCAGGAATATAAAAAGCAGATAATTTCATTAAAGCTTCAAGTATACAGTACTGCTGTACCTGCAAAATGATCTGTAAAACAGCTTCATTCAAAATCCAAAAAGTCACAATCACTGCAGATATCCCATTGCATCGACTCCCAGGAGCAGAGTGCAGAGTCACAAGCACTGCAGAAATCCCATTATATTGACTCCCAGCAGCAGAGTGCAGAGTCACAAGCACTGCAGAAATCCCATTGCATCGACTCCCAGGAGCAGAGTGCAGAGTCACAAGCACTGCAGAAATCCCATTATATCGACTCCCAGGAGCAGAGTGCAGAGTCATAAGCACTGCAGAAATCCCATTGCATCGACTCCCAGGAGCAGAGTGCAGAGTCACAAGCACTGCAGAAATCCCATTGCATCGACTCCCAGGAGCAGAGTGCAGAGTCACAAGCACTGCAGAAATCCCATTGCATCGACTCCCAGGAGCAGAGTGCAGAGTCACAAGCACTGCAGAAATCCAATTGCATCGACTTCCAGGAGCAGAGTGCAGAGTCACAAGCACTGCAGAAATCCAATTGCATCGACTCCCAGGAGCAGAGTGCAGAGTCACAAGCACTGCAGAAATCCCATTGCATCGACTCCCAGGAGCAGAGGGCAGAGTCACAAGCACTGCAGAAATCCAATTGCATCGACTCCCAGGAGCAGAGTGCAGAGTCACAAGCACTGCAGAAATCCCATTGCATCGACTCCCAGGAGCAGAGTGCAGAGTCACAAGCACTGCAGAAATCCCATTGCATCGACTCCCAGGAGCAGAGTGCAGAGTCACAAGCACTGCAGAAATCCCATTGCATCGACTCCCAGGAGCAGAGTGCAGAGTCACAAGCACTGCAGAAATCCCATTGCATCGACTCCCAGGAGCAGAGTGCAGAGTCACAAGCACTGCAGACATCCCATTGCATCGACTCCCAGGAGCAGAGTGCAGAGTCACAAGCACTGTAGAAATCCCATTGCATCGACTTCCAGGAGCAGAGTGCAGAGTCACAAGCACTGCAGAAATCCCATTGCATCGACTCCCAGGAGCAGAGGGCAGAGTCACAAGCACTGCAGAAATCCAATTGCATCGACTTCCAGGAGCAGAGTGCAGAGTCACAAGCACTGCAGAAATCCCATTGCATCGACTCCCAGGAGCAGAGTGCAGAGTCACAAGCACTGCAGAAATCCCATTGCATCAACTCCCAGGAGTAGAGTGCAGAGTCACAAGCACTGCAAACATCCCATTGCATCAACTCCCAGGAGCAGAGTGCAGAGTCACAAGCACTGCAGAAATCCCATTGCATCGACTTCCAGGAGCAGAGTGCAGAGTCACAAGCACTGCAGAAATCCCATTGCATCGACTTCCAGGAGCAGAGTGCAGTCACAAGCACTGCAGAAATCCCATTGCATCAACTTCCAGGAGCAGAGTGCAGAGTCACAAGCACTGCAGAAATCCCATTGCATCGACTCCCAGGAGCAGAGTGCAGAGTCACAAGCACTGCAGAAATCCCATTGCATCGACTCCCAGGAGTAGAGTGCAGAGTCACAAGCACTGCAGACATCCCATTGCATCGACTCCCAGGAGCAGAGTGCAGAGTCACAAGCACTGCAGAAATCCCATTGCATCGACTCCTAGAAGCAGAGTGCAGAGTCACAAGCACTGCAGAAATCCCATTGCATCGACTCCCAGGAGCAGAGTGCAGTCACAAGCACTGCAGACATTCCATTGCATCGACTCCCAGGAGCAGAGTGCAGAGTCACAAGCACTGCAGAAATCCCATTGCATCGACTCCCAGGAGCAGAGTGCAGAGTCACAAGCACTGCAGAAATCCCATTGCATCGACTCCTAGGAGCAAAGTGCAGAGTCACAAGCACTGCAGACATCCCATTGCATCGACTCCCAGGAGCAGAGTGCAGAGTCACAAGCACTGTAGAAATCCCATTGCATCGACTTCCAGGAGCAGAGGGCAGAGTCACAAGCACTGCAGAAATCCAATTGCATCGACTTCCAGGAGCAGAGTGCAGAGTCACAAGCACTGCAGAAATCCCATTGCATCGACTTCCAGGAGCAGAGGGCAGAGTCACAAGCACTGCAGAAATCCAATTGCATCGACTTCCAGGAGTAGAGTGCAGAGTCACAAGCACTGCAAACATCCCATTGCATCAACTCCCAGGAGCAGAGTGCAGTCACAAGCACTGCAAAAATCCCATTGCATCGACTTCCAGGAGCAGAGTGCAGAGTCATAAGCACTGCAAACATCCCATTGCATCGACTCCCAGGAGCAGAGTGCAGTCACAAGCACTGCAGAAATCCCATTGCATCAACTTCCAGGAGCAGAGTGCAGAGTCACAAGCACTGCAGAAATCCCATTGCATCGACTCCCAGGAGTAGAGTGCAGAGTCACAAGCACTGCAGACATCCCATTGCATCGACTCCCAGGAGCAGAGTGCAGAGTCACAAGCACTGCAGAAATCCCATTGCATCAACTCCCAGGAGTAGAGTGCAGAGTCACAAGCACTGCAAACATCCCATTGCATCAACTCCCAGGAGCAGAGTGCAGTTACAAGCACTGCAAAAATCCCATTGCATCGACTTCCAGGAGCAGAGTGCAGAGTCATAAGCACTGCAAACATCCCATTGCATCGACTCCCAGGAGCAGAGTGCAGAGTCACAAGCACTGCAGAAATCCCATTGCATCGACTCCCAGGAGCAGAGTGCAGAGTCACAAGCACTGCAGACATCCCATTGCATCGACTCCCAGGAGCAGAGTGCAGAGTCACAAGCACTGCAGAAATCCCATTGCATCGACTCCCAGGAGTAGAGTGCAGAGTCACAAGCACTGCAGACATCCCATTGCATCGACTCCCAGGAGCAGAGTGCAGAGTCACAAGCACTGCAGAAATCCCATTGCATCGACTCCCAGGAGCAGAGTGCAGAGTCACAAGCACTGCAGAAATCCCATTGCATCGACTCCCAGGAGCAGAGTGCAGTCACAAGCACTGCAGACATTCCATTGCATCGACTCCCAGGAGCAGAGTGCAGAGTCACAAGCACTGCAGAAATCCCATTGCATCGACTCCCAGGAGCAGAGTGCAGAGTCACAAGCACTGCAGAAATCCCATTGCATCGACTCCCAGGAGCAGAGTGCAGAGTCACAAGCACTGCAGAAATCCCATTGCATCGACTCCCAGGAGCAGAGTGCAGAGTCACAAGCACTGCAGAAATCCCATTGCATCGACTCCCAGGAGCAGAGTGCAGAGTCACAAGCACTGCAGAAATCCCATTGCATCGACTCCCAGGAGCAGAGTGCAGAGTCACAAGCACTGAGAAATCCCATTGCATCGACTTCCAGGAGCAGACTGCAGAGTCACAAGCACTGCCATCCAATTGCATCGACTTCCAGGAGCAGAGTGCAGAGTCACAAGCACTGCAGAAATCCCATTGCATCGACTTCCAGGAGCAGAGGGCAGAGTCACAAGCACTGCAGAAATCCAATTGCATCGACTTCCAGGAGCAGAGTGCAGAGTCACAAGCACTGCAAACATCCCATTGCATCGACTCCCAGGAGCAGAGTGCAGTCACAAGCACTGCAAAAATCCCATTGCATCGACTTCCAGGAGCAGAGTGCAGAGTCACAAGCACTGCAGACATCCCATTGCATCGACTCCCAGGAGCAGAGTGCAGAGTCACAAGCACTGCAGAAATCCCATTGCATCGACTCCCAGGAGCAGAGTGCAGAGTCACAAGCACTGCAGAAATCCCATTGCATCGACTCCTAGAAGCAGAGTGCAGAGTCACAAGCACTGCAGAAATCCCATTGCATCGACTCCCAGGAGTAGAGTGCAGAGTCACAAGCACTGCAGACATCCCATTGCATCGACTCCCAGGAGCAGAGTGCAGTCACAAGCACTGCAGAAATCCCATTGCATCGACTCCTAGAAGCAGAGTGCAGAGTCACAAGCACTGCAGAAATCCCATTGCATCGACTCCTAGAAGCAGAGTGCAGAGTCACAAGCACTGCAGAAATCCCATTGCATCGACTCCCAGGAGCAGAGTGCAGAGTCACAAGCCCTGCAGAAATCCCATTGCATCGACTCCAAGGAGCAGAGTGCAGTCATAAGCACTGCAGAAATCCCATTGCATCGACTTCCAGGCGCAGAGTGCAGAGTCACAAGTACTGCAGACATCCCATTGCATTGACTCCCAGGAGTAGAGTGCAGAGTCACAAGCACTGCAGACATCCCATTGCATCGACTCCCAGGAGCAGAGTGCAGTCACAAGCACTGCAGAAATCCCATTGCATCGACTCCCAGGAGCAGAGTGCAGTCACAAGCACTGCAGAAATCCCATTGCATCGACTCCCAGGAGTAGAGTGCAGAGTCACAAGCACTGCAGATAGTGGCCTATTAAAAGACTCGAGAGGGGAGAGTTAAGAGGCAACCAGCCTCTCGTAAATATCCACAAACAGCCAGGAAGGGCTTGTTCAAGCCTAAACACTGTCTGATTCAGTTTATTAGGGTTTCTGTGCTCTCTGCCACTACTCACTTAGTTCACCTGTGCGAATGTGTGTGCTGCATGAGAGAACGTGTGCTGAAGTGTGCTTGTGCTCTTTGTGAAGAGTTCTGTCTGTATGATTAGGCGTGTCAAGGTGTTCTAGGTGTGTCAAGGTGTATATTACACATCTGTTCATGTCGGTTTGTGAGTCAGCAATGCTTTGATGTTGATCCTAGGGGGCTGTGATAATCAAGAATACACTTTGTCTGGTAGATTCACAGTTGAATCACTTTGAGACCCATCAACAGTCAGGTCTGGCTGTTCTATCCCAATACCTGAGAAAATGTGTCTCTAATCTCAATAAGTGTAGTCTCTCCTGGACTCTGGTCCAGCAAGGCATGGGAACACAGAAAATCCTACCATAGTCAGCCCCCTCCCTCCGTCCCTCTCACTGCCTGTCTTGCTCTGTCCACACTCCCGCTCCCAAACACTGAAGATTTGAAAGATGGGTTAAAGAGGACAGGAAACGACTGGCATATTGAGGCACTGGTGATACAGAGTTTGTTTCTGCATCATTATAGGAATACACAGAGTGAAGCCCCTGAAAGCAGCCAATAACTAGGAAAATGTGCTCTAATAGCACTGAAAAGGTGCATTTGAAATGAATAGACATAAAGCTATACCATGCACCTGCTTTGATGGACACCTTGCTCAATCCAGAAGACTTTCCTGGATTCCTTGGTTCAGTGCAGGCTCTCCTCCACTGGGATTTAACTTCCCCTCTTGTTAAAGTTCCTTTGATGTGTGAGAAACGACATGCTATGGCTTGTCAATCATGTCATGTCACATCATGCCACGCTACGTCGCACACTGAATATGTCTTTGGAAAGCCCCGAGTCTGTACTTTTAAACAAGCCTGGGGGGGGGGGGGGGGGGGGGGGTGGGTCAAATTCGTACTGGCAAACTGCCGGCTCTCGCATCTGGCAAACTGTCAGGCTCCAAACTCAATTATTTATGACCCATTCTCTGTTCCTAATAAGGTTTAACCCGAGGGCACTGCCGAGGATTCATCACCAAGCACAGAGTGTTAAAAACACGCTGCTGAGCACCCTTTATTAACAGAGAATGAAGCCAGAGAGTGGCGGCCACAGGTCGTGCAGCGCAACCGTGGAGCAGAATACACAGAGGGAGGTTTGGACATTGTGAAACCTGAAACAAAGAAACCTCTGTGTGTGCTATGGAAACAGAGGCGTGAGGAACGACCAGAAGGGTCGTGGAGCAGAATACACAGAGGGAGGTCCGGACATTGTGAAACCTGAAACAAAGAAACCTCTGTGTGTGCTGTGGAAACAGAGGCGCGAGGAACAACCAGAAGGGTCGTGGATCAGAATACACAGAGGGAGGTCCGGACATTGTGAAACCTGAAACAAAGAAACCTCTGTGTGTGCTGTGGAAACAGAGGCGCGAGGAACAACCAGAAGGGTCGTGGATCAGAATACACAGAGGGAGGTCCGGACATTGTGAAACCTGAAACAAAGAAACCTCTGTGTGTGCTGTGGAAACAGAGGCGCGAGGAACAACCAGAAGGGTCGTGGATCAGAATACACAGAGGGAGGTCCGGACATTGTGAAACCTGAAACAAAGAAACCTCTGTGTGTGCTGTGGAAACAGAGGCGCGAGGAATGATCAGAAGGGTCGTGGAGCAGAATACACAGAGGGAGGTCCGGACATTGTGAAACCTGAAACAAAGAAACCTCTGTGTGTGCTGTTGAAACAGAGGCGCGAGGAACGATCAGAAGGGTCCTTACACCTTTCAGCATACTGTATCTAACCACCTGCAAGTAAAAGAGTACTGTTTATTCCGTAACCAATCAAAAGCCAACAAACGCTCAGCGTAACCACCCACAAGATATAAGTGAACTATCAGCCCCTGGCCACAAGGGGTCGCTGTAGCGAGGTGAGGAGACACGGTCTCTGCTGATTTTGCCTCCTAACCCATGGGAATGCCAGATTCAACACAGTGCTCCCTGTGGAATCCTCAGACTTTGACACCTTTAGGTCAGGAGTACTGTCAGACTGAAAGGTCACTGTGTCACTGTTTGCCAGACAGGAGCTGAGGTTTTGAGAGGGTTCACTTGGTCTTCCAGTTATCTCTTCTAATCTGAACACCAGCTCAGTGTGTAATGCCATTCTGTCTTCCATTAGCTTAACTGTGAGGGTCCCTGCAGCTGAATCCTGAAAAGTCTCTCATTAGGGTCACAGCCACCACACTGGATTTAGTCCAACCGCTCTTCTTGCCAATAAACACACAGGACTTTAATGCCCTTAACCCCATGCTAGTGTCAGGGGCTGTGTGGTGCGGATTCTGTAACCTGTCGTGAGATGACATCACATTAAAAGTTCTAGAACCACAAATGCAGAACAGCCTGGATCCTGTGCACAGTTTGGAACAGAGTGATGTGGGGAAGGTCTCTGGTTTGCACCCAGCATGCATCCAGTTGCACTAATGCTTTATGAATAAGATCTGGTAAATCTAATGCTAATCTATATATTGTAATTCCACTAGGTCCGCTTTACAGAATAGTATTTGCCTGACAGGTTGTGTTTAACCTCTCTGCTGGAAAGATAAAGACCCTTGACAGAACGCCAGCTCTGCATCAATGGGGTGGTGCTGCCTGTCAGAGATCATTCCTTTTAATAACTGGCTTTACTCTGATTTGCTGGGGTGGGAAGTGGAGTGGAGTGGATTAATGGAGTGGAGGGGAGGGGAGTGGAGTGGAGTGGAGTGGAGTGGAATGGAGTGGAGTGGAGGCTCCCCTCCGGGGAGGGGAGAGGAGTGGGGTAATGGAGTGGAGGGGAGGGGGGGGTGGAGGGGGGTAATGGAGTGGAATGGAGGGGAGTGGAGTAGAGGGGAGGGGAGGTTACACTTCCACGCATTATGGTGTAACTGAGTGGCGTCCAGCAAAGCTGTTCACTCACCTTTCTGAAGGGAAATAAATGAAAAAGGAAACCCAAATCTACTTGAAATGGAAATGAGAAATCTGCTTGAGCTAGTGATAATATATCAAGTGAGGAAGGAGAATCCATTGACAGGGCAGTCTGTCTGTACTGTAAGCATTTCATTCATACAATGGAATGATTTAAGGATTGCTATAGACCCATTATTGCTGCAGCTTCCGCTGTTGGAAATAACAAGCTCATTGTCAGGATACCAGAAGACACATACTTGCCCACAAGATAAGGAGCCTGAATCAGCCTGCTATAAATCTCAGCAGTGCACGCTGTTGTATTTCATTTAAACCATTAAGTCATCACTTGCCAATCAGAGCACTACTATTCCAGACTGAGAACCCTTACATTTGATGTACAGAGGAGTTGCTCTCCTGTAACGTCACTATGAAACCCTGCTCTAAAGCTTCTCTCCTGTGACATCACTATGAAACCCTGCTCTAAAGCTTCTCTCCTGTGACATCACTATGAAACCCTGCTCTAAAGCAGCGCTCCTGTGACATCACTATGAAACCCTCCTCTAAAGCAGCGCTCCTGTGACATCACTGTGAAACCACAGCAACCCAACGTCTTCTTTTCACTTTTTTATTGGTTTCTTGACCATCTTCCACACAGTGAAATACAGCAGAACAATACACAGAACATAAAGATTATAGCTGAAAATAAAGTCATGATAAAAAAAAACACATGTTTGCAGAGCAACATGAATCTTTAGAGATCACAATCAATTGCTAATTCACAGAGGATTAACACTGAAAGTACATAAAAAAGCCCCTGTCAAATGAAAGGAGGAAAATAGCCAAGAACCCTAACCAAAACTGTAAACAAAACAGGATGGAAACCATACTGCACGTATTAGAATAGAGACTGAAATGCAAACCATACTGCACGTATTAGAATAGAGACTGAAATGCAAACCATACTGCACGTATTAGAATAGAGACTGAAATGCAAACCATACTGCACGTATTAGAATAGAGACTGAAATGCAAACCATACTGCATGTACTAGAATAGAGACTGAAATGCAAACCATAATGCCCGTATTAGGATAGAGACTGAAATGCATATATATATATATATATATATATATATATATATATATATATATATATATATATATATATACACATTGAAATTATTGATTCAGCTTTACAAGTGCTTTCCCTTTAGTATATTAACAGTTTTCGGGTTTCCAGTTTTCAAAATAGGAATAGGAATTAAGCATTTCTGTACTTTTCTGATTAAATTGTTTGATGATCTCACTTATATTTCTCTTGCTAAGGTTCAAAAACATAGAGTTCTGGCTGTGCGAGTACCATAAAAATGTTCCAGTGTTTTTGTCGGGTGCCTTTTCCTTAATGTTGGCATTTGTAGATTCAGTTCATTAGCACAATTTTCAGCTTAAAAAGCACTCATAGAATTAACTTTTTGTCCGTTTAAACAGCTCTCTACGACACTTACTGCACTGGCTAAATCAATGTTCTCCTTCCGCAAAAAAAGTGCTTGCATAATATAGCATCATTTAAAATAATTGTTGTTTTTCCACTAATTACTAATTGTACCACTGCAGCTGGACTTAATAATTAAGTGGCCACGACTATGCACGCGTCCTTTACTGCATATTATGGGGCAACATGTGCAAAGTGAGTACTGCACGCTATGATACGTTCAGTTTGTGAGTGACAGTGACAGAAAGTGCAAATGCAATACATTGATAAGCAGAAATCAATACCCCCCCCCCCCCCCCCTGCCCCCCCCCCCCCCCCCCCCCCCCCCCCCCCCCCCCCACCCCTGCCTGATAACACGCTGGCAGTACCTGACTATATTAACGCTGGCAGTACAAGCACTGCTGTAATGATTACACTGGTTCC
>NW_024474544.1:0-1216 GCF_017654505.1 Polyodon spathula
CTGGTAAAGATACTCAGAGTGCAATGAATCAGGAGTTTGATCATCACTGATCCCTGGTAGACGCTGGTAAAGATATTCAGAGTGCAATGAATCAGGAGTTTGATCATCACTGATCCCTGGTAGACGCTGGTAAAGATACTCAGAGTGCAATGAATCAGGAGTTTGATCATCACTGATCCCTGGTAGACGCTGGTAAAGATACTCAGAGTGCAATGAATCAGGAGTTTGATCATCACTGATCCCTGGTAGACTCTGGTAAAGATACTCAGAGTGCAATGAATCAGGAGTTTGATCATCACTGATCCCTGGTAGACGCTGGTAAAGATGCCATCAGCAGTTCAGAACAGTTTTAAGCAATAATGTCCTGCTGCACTACTGACTGCATTGCAAAGCAGAAGTCCTGAGTCAAAGGCAAGTGAACAAAACACCAGGTCAATGGAGGTCTATGGAGACACTAGTCTTAATAGCTTGGGCTGCTTGAAGTTAATACCATTTAAAATGAGGTTCCAGAATCCTGAGTGGGGTTCTGAAGAGCTCTCTACTCCCAACATGATTGGATGAGACCCTAATTATCAACATCACATTTTATTGTATCTTTTAAAAGAGTTTGAAAAACAAATGTCTTTAAATGACGTATTGCTGCCATCTTGTGGAACAGGATGCTAAATACAGAAATGCAATGAATAACTGTAACATTTAGACAGGGTAAAGCCAGGGAGTAGCAACCCCAGTCCTGAAGTCACATTCCTCTTCTGGTTTGATACACATACTAAAGTAATGACCTGAACTGTATACTGTTGTACTCTGTGTGTGTGTGTGCGTGTTTGAGTGTTTGTGTGTGTGCAGGTGTGTGTGTGTGTGTGTGTGTGTGTGTGTGTGTGTGTGTGTGTGTGTTTCATGGTCTCTCTTGGTCTCTTGATTCACTGTCCACAGTCCTGCAGCTTCAGCCTCTCTTGCCATATCTTTTGCGCCATCTAGTGTTTGGTCTTCTAAGTGCACGAGAAAAAGATGAGAATATTATGGCTTTTAATAGACTTACAGGGAGGCACGGTTTTGTCTCTACTTTGGGCCTATTTCCTACAAATCCTACAATGCATAGGTTCAGTTTGAGTGTGCACTGACCAGTGAATACCTTGCTCCAGCACACAGCTATTAACATGAGTGTTTCCTCTACCAAACCAAACAAATGCCTGTGATTTGTTTTATTAAGCTTAGA
>NW_024474545.1:0-15180 GCF_017654505.1 Polyodon spathula
CATCTTCTCTTTCATACTCACTAATCTCTCTATCTATCATTGTAATCCTGCTATGAAAGACCATGCAGCACAAAACAAACACGACAACCTCAAGAGCAGACTGAAATTGTATCTGCAAGATGCTTGTCTGACCTGCAGAGAAAGAGTCACTAGACTGACAGCGGAGGCCGTGGTTCTTTGCACGCGATCCCACATTGATAACACCTCGACCACAATTAGACTAGAAGCAATACAATGTCACGGCAATCCCAAGACTATAATACAAAAACCAAGAGTCAATCAGCCATGCATCTGTTGATTATTATCAGAAGAGTAGCAGGATTATTATCCTAACACAAAAAAAACAAACAAACAATCTGCATCCAGCACGGATGAAGGCATTGGCCAAAAGGTCTGTATCTACTCAATTTGTATCTGAAATACATTGTACCATTTTCTTTCTAAAAAGAAGTAATGAAACTATGAATGTTACTTTCAGCCTTCAAAGAGTCCAAGCCTGACATGAGAAACTCTGCCATTTCACAAAGCGGTATTTAGTGCAGTTGGCTTGAGGAATTGGCCTCTGTGATTCAACATAAGCAATGCAAAGCGCTATCAGTGTCCTCCCAGTCAGCAGACTGATCAGCAGGAGCACAACATCTGAACAATCCTAGAAAGAAAAAAGATGAAATGTTTATCAGAAATGAAAACATAAGACATTAAAAAAGAGTGTTTCATTTTAAATGGTAAGATTAAAAAATGTCAATGTGCTTTTAAACATGAAACCACTGTTTATAAAACACCACTATAATAAAAGTAATTATCCAGTAAACTAATTTTCTCGTAAAATAAACTTTCAATCGGTTTCCTCAAGGGGGCAGTATTTTATTACAGAAGTGTACCTATCTCCTATGATGCAAGCATTCTGTTAACAAAACTCTTAAATGGTGAAAGTGACCCTGACTTTTGCTACTTCTCTGTCCTATTGTCTATATTCAAACAGGATCTGAACACACACACTCATTCAAACAGGATCTGAACACACACACATTCAGACAGGATCTGAACACACACACACATTCAGACAGGATCTGAACACACACACTCATTCAAACAGGATCTGAACACACACATTCATTCAAACAGGATCTGAACACACACACTCATTCAAACAGGATCTGAACACACACACTCATTCAAACAGAATCTGAACACACACTCATTCAAACAGAATCTGAACACACACACATTCAAACAGAATCTGAACACATTCAAACAGAATCTGAACACACACACACATTCAAACAGAATCTGAACACACACACATTCAAACAGAATCTGAACACACACACACATTCAAACAGAATCTGAACACACACACATTCAAACAGGATCTGAACACACACACACATTCAAACAGAATCTGAACACACACACATTCAAACAGAATCTGAACACACACACACATTCAAACAGGATCTGAACACACACACTCATTCAAACAGGATCTGAACACACACTCATTCAAACAGGATCTGAACACACACACTCATTCAAACAGGATCTGAAACACACACACTCATTCAAACAGAATCTGAACACACACTCATTCAAACAGGATCTGAACACACACACACATTCAAACAGGATCTGAACACACACACTCATTCAAACAGGATCTGAACACACACACTCATTCAAACAGGATCTGAACACACACACTCATTCAAACAAGATCTGAACACACACACTCATTCAAACAGGATCTGAACACACACACTCATTCAAACAGGATCTGAACACACACACTCATTCAAACAGGATCTGAACACACACACTCATTCAAACAGGATCTGAACACACACACTCATTCAAACAGGATCTGAACACACACACTCATTCAAACAGGATCTGAACACACACACTCATTCAAACATCTGAACACACACACTCATTCAAACAGAATCTGAACACACACACTCATTCAAACAGGATCTGAACACACACACATTCAAACAGGATCTGAACACACACACATTCAAACAGAATCTGAACACACACACATTCAAACAGAATCTGAACACACACACATTCAAACAGGATCTGAACACACACACATTCAAACAGGATCTGAACACACACACACATTCAAACAGGATCTGAACACACACACATTCAAACAGGATCTGACACACACACTCATTCAAACAGGATCTGAACACACACACTCATTCAAACAGAATCTGAACACACACTCATTCAAACAGGATCTGAACACACACACACATTCAAACAGGATCTGAACACACACACTCATTCAAACAGGATCTGAACACACACACTCATTCAAACAGGATCTGAACACACACACTCATTCAAACAGGATCTGAACACACACACACATTCAAACAGGATCTGAACACACACACTCATTCAAACAGGATCTGAACACACACTCATTCAAACAGGATCTGAACACACACACATTCAAACAGGATCTGAACACACACACATTCAAACAGGATCTGAACACACACACTCATTCAAACAGGATCTGAACACACACACACATTCAAACAGAATCTGAACACACACACACATTCAAACAGGATCTGAACACACACACATTCAAACAGGATCTGAACACACACACATTCAAACAGGATCTGAACACACACACATTCACAGTAAGATCCGAACACACACACACACACACACACATTCAAACAGGATCTGAACACATCACACACACATTCAAACAGAATCTGAACACACACTCATTCAAACAGGATCTGAACACACACACATTCAAACAGGATCTGAACACACATACATTCAAACAGGATCTGAACACACACACCCATTCAAACAGGATCTGAACACACACACATTCAAACAGGATCTGAACACACACACATTCAAACAGGATCTGAACACACACACATTCAAACAGGATCTGAACACACACACATTCAAACAGGATCTGAACACACACACACATTCAAACAGGATCTGAACACACACACACATTCAAACAGGATCTGAACACACACACATTCAAACAGGACATTCAAACAGGATCTGAACACACACACATTCAAACAGGATCTGAACACACAACACACACACTGAACACACACACATTCAAACAGGATCTGAACACACACACATTCAAACAGGATCTGAACACACACACATTCAAACAGGATCTGAATATACACACACACATTCAAACATAATCTGAACACACACTCATTCAAACAGGATCTGAACACACACACTCATTCACACAGGATCTGAACACACACACACATTCAAACAGGATCTGAACACACACACATTCAGACAGGATCTAAACACACACACTCATTCAAACAGGATCTGAACACACACACTCATTCAAACAGGATCTGAACACACACACTCATTCAAACAGGATCTGAACACACACACTCATTCAAACAGGATCTGAACACACACACTCATTCAAACAGGATCTGAACACACACACTCATTCAAACAGAATCTGACACACACTCATTCAAACAGGATCTGAACACACACACTCATTCAAACAGGATCTGAACACACACACTCATTCAAACAGGATCTGAACACACACACTCATTCAAACAGGATCTGAACACACACACTCATTCAAACAGAATCTGAACACACACACATTCAAACAGGATCTGAACACACACACACATTCAAACAGAATCTGAACACACACACATTCACACAGGATCTGAACACACACACACATTCAAACAGGATCTGAACACACACACTCATTCAAACAGGATCTGAACACACACACTCATTCAAACAGGATCTGAACACACACACTCATTCAAACAGGATCTGAACACACACACTCATTCAAACAGGATCTGAACACACACACTCATTCAAACAGGATCTGAACACACACTCATTCAAACAGGATCTGAAACACACACTCATTCAAACAGGATCTGAACACACACACTCATTCAAACAGGATCTGAACACACACACTCATTCAAACAGGATCTGAACACACACATACATTCAAACAGGATCTGAACACACACACTCATTCAAACAGGATCTGAACACACACACTCATTCAAACAGGATCTGAACACACACACTCATTCAAACAGGATCTGAACACACACACATTCAAACAGGATCTGAACACACACACTCATTCAAACAGGATCTGAACACACACACTCATTCAAACAGGATCTGAACACACACACATTCAAACAGAATCTGAACACACACACATTCAAACAGAATCTGACACACACACTCATTCAAACAGGATCTGAACACACACACTCATTCAAACAGGATCTGAACACACACACTCATTCAAACAGGATCTGAACACACACACTCATTCAAACAGGATCTGAACACACACACTCATTCAAACAGGATCTGAACACACACACATTCAAACAGGATCTGAACACACACACATTCAAACAGGATCTGAACACACACATACATTCAAACAGGATCTGAACACACACACTCATTCAAACAGGATCTGAACACACACACATTCAAACAGGATCTGAACACACACACTCATTCAAACAGGATCTGAACACACACACTCATTCAAACAGGATCTGAACACACACACTCATTCAAACAGGATCTGAACACACACACTCATTCAAACAGTATCTGAACACACACACTCATTCAAACAGGATCTGAACACACACACTCATTCAAACAGGATCTGAACACACACACTCATTCAAACAGAATCTGAACACACACACTCATTCAAACAGGATCTGAACACACACACTCATTCAAACAGGATCTGAACACACACACTCATTCAAACAGAATCTGAACACACACACTCATTCAAACAGGATCTGAACACACACACTCATTCAAACAGGATCTGAACACACACACTCATTCAAACAGAATCTGAACACACACACTCATTCAAACAGAATCTGAACACACACACATTCAAACAGAATCTGAACACACACACATTCAAACAGGATCTGAACACACACACACATTCAAACAGGATCTGAACACACACACTCATTCAAACAGGATCTGAACACACACACATTCAAACAGGATCTGAACACACACACTCATTCAAACAGAATCTGACACACACACACTGAACACACAAACAGAATCTGAACACACACTCATTCAAACAGGATCTGAACACACACACTCATTCAAACAGGATCTGAACACACACTCATTCAAACAGAATCTGAACACACACTCATTCAAACAGAATCTGAACACACACACTCATTCAAACAGGATCTGAACACACACACTCATTCAAACAGAATCTGAACACACACACATTCAAACAGGATCTGAACACACACACATTCAAACAGAATCTGAACACACACACATTCAAACAGAATCAGAACACACACATACATTCAAACAGGATCTGAACACATTCAAACACACACATTCAGACAGGATCTAAACACACACACTCATTCAAACAGAATCTGAACACACACACTCATTCAAACAGGATCTGAAACACACACACTCATTCAAACAGAATCTGAACACACACACTCATTCAAACAGAATCTGAACACACACACAAGTTTGTGAACCACCTCAGACTTGCGTGATCTGAACACACACTGTTCTAGAACACCTCGAACACACAGTACATTCAACAGGATCTTGAACACAACACTCATGTGTGTGAGTAAGTTGAACGACCTCGCTACACATGTGTGTATTCACAACAGTTTGTCCTAGAACACAGTAACACCTAGACTTTGTGTGAGATCAACAGTTCTGAACACACACACCATTACAACGAACACACATGTCAAATTAAGTTTTGTCCTAACACTTGTGTCATTCAAACAAGTTGTGTCCTAGACTGGATCAAATAACACACATACATTCAAACAGGATCTGAACACACACACACACATTCAGACAGGATCTAAACACACACACTCATTCAAACAAGATCTGAACACACACACTCATTCAAACAGGATCTGAACACACACACTCATTCAAACAGGATCTGAACACACACACTCATTCAAACAGGATCTGAACACACACACTCATTCAAACAGGATCTGAACACACACACTCATTCAAACAGGATCTGAACACACACACTCATTCAAACAGGATCTGAAACACACACTCATTCAAACAGGATCTGAACACACACACTCATTCAAACAGAATCTGAACACACACACATTCAAACAGAATCTGAACACACACACATTCAAACAGGATCTGAACACACACACATTCAAACAGGATCTGAACACACACACTCATTCAAACAGAATCTGAACACACACACTCATTCAAACAGAATCTGAACACACACACTCATTCAAACAGGATCTGAACACACACACCCATTCAAACAGGATCTGAACACACACACTCATTCAAACAGGATCTGAACACACACTCATTCAAACAGGATCTGAACACACACACTCATTCAAACAGGATCTGAACACACACACTCATTCAAACAGAATCTGAACACACACACTCATTCAAACAGGATCTGAACACACACACACATTCAAACAGGATCTGAACACACACACTCATTCAAACAGAATCTGAACACACACACACATTCAAACAGGATCTGAACACACACACTCATTCAAACTGGATCTGAACACACACTCATTCAAACAGAATCTGAAACACACACTCATTCAAACAGGATCTGAACACACACACTCATTCAAACAGGATCTGAACACACACATTCAAACAGGATCTGAACACACACACTCATTCAAACAGGATCTGAACACACACACTCATTCAAACAGGATCTGAACACACACACTCATTCAAACAGGATCTGAACACACACACTCATTCAAACAGGATCTGAACACACACACACATTCAAACAGGATCTGAACACACACACTCATTCAAACAGGATCTGAACACACACACTCATTCAAACAGGATCTGAACACACACACTCATTCAAACAGGATCTGAACACACACACACATTCAGACAGGATCTAAACACACACACTCATTCAAACAAAATCTGAACACACACACTCATTCAAACAGGATCTGAACACACACTCATTCAAACAAGATCTGAACACACACACTCATTCAAACAGGATCTGAACACACACACTCATTCAAACAGGATCTGAACACACACACTCATTCAAACAGAATCTGAACACACACACTCATTCAAACAGGATCTGAACACACACACTCATTCAAACAGGATCTGAACACACACACATTCAAACATTCAAACAGACACACATTGAACACACACACACATTCAAACAGGATCTGAACACACACACACATTCAAACACCCCTAGCTTATATGTGTGTGAGTAAGTTTTGTATTAGAAACTTGGTGTGTGTGAGTATAAAAGGATCTGAACACACACACACATTCAAACAGGATCTGAACACACACATTCAAACAGGATCTGAACACACACACATTCAAACAGAATCTGAACACACACACTCATTCAAACAGGATCTGAACACACACACTCATTCAAACAGGATCTGAACACACACACTCATTCAAACAGAATCTGAACACACACACATTCAAACAGGATCTGAACACACACACATTCAAACAGGATCTGAACACACACACTCATTCAAACAGGATCTGAACACACACTCATTCAAACAGAATCTGAACACACACACTCATTCAAACAGGATCTGAACACACACACTCATTCAAACAGGATCTGAAACACACACTCATTCAAACAGGATCTGAACACACACACACATTCAAACAGGATCTGAACACACACACAACACACACACACTCATTCAAACAGGATCTGAACACACACACATTCAAACAGGATCTGAACACACACACTCATTCAAACAGGATCTGAACACACACTCATTCAAACAGGATCTGAACACACACACTCATTCAAACAGGATCTGAACACACACACTCATTCAAACAGGATCTGAACACACACACTCATTCAAACAGGATCTGAACACACACACTCATTCAAACAGGATCTGAAACACACACACACATTCAAACAGGATCTGAACACACACACACATTCAAACAGGATCTGAACACACACACTCATTCAAACAGAATCTGAACACACACACTCATTCAAACAGAATCTGAACACACACACACATTCAAACAGAATCTGAACACACACACTCATTCAAACAGAATCTGAACACACACACATTCAAACAGAATCTGAAACACACACACACATTCAAACAGAATCTGAACACACACACATTCAAACAGAATCTGAACACACACACACACACACACTGAACATTCATGAATAAGACAGACTGAACAGGATCTGAACACAAAGTTTGTCATTCAAGACTGTGAATCGAGAACCCACACATACATGTTCAAACAGTAATTTGTCTTACACCTGTGTCATTCAAGGTAATCTGAAAACCTACACACATTCACACAGAATCTGAACAGTACACTCATTTCAAACAGGATCTGAAACACACACACCCATTCAACAGACTTCTGAACAACACGTGGTAAGTCATCCAGACATCAAACAGAACTGAACACACACACATTCAAACAGAATCTGAACACACACAACATTCAAACAGGATCTGAACACACACACTCATTCAAACAGGATCTGAACACACACTCATTCAAACAGGATCTGACTCATTCACATCTGAACACACACACTCATTCAAACAGGATCTGAACACACACACTCATTCAAACATCTGAACACACACACTCATTCAAACAGGATCTGAACACACACACACATTCAAACAGGATCTGAACACACACACACATTCAAACAGGATCTGAACACACACACTCATTCAAACAGAATCTGAACACACACACATTCAAACAGGATCTGAACACACACACACATTCAAACAGGATCTGAACACACACACACATTCAAACAGGATCTGAACACACACACACATTCAAACAGGATCTGAAACACACACACATTCAAACAGGATCTGAACACACACACTCATTCAAACAGGATCTGAACACACACACATTCAAACAGGATCTGAACACACACAACATTCAAACAGGATCTGAACACACACATTCATTCAAACAGAATCTGAACACACACACATTCAAACAGGATCTGAACACACACACATTCAAACAGGATCTGAACACACACACTCATTCAAACAGGATCTGAACACACACACATTCAAACAGGATCTGAACACACACACATTCAAACAGGATCTGAACACAACACTCACAAACAGAATCTGAACACACACTCATTCAAACAGAATCTGAACACACACACACATTCAAACAGGATCTGAACACACACACTCATTCAAACAGGATCTGAACACACACACATTCAAACAGGATCTGAACACACACACTCATTCAAACAGGATCTGAACACACACACATTCAAACAGGATCTGAACACACACACATTCAAACAGGATCTGAACACACACTCATTCAAACAGGATCTGAACACACACACTCATTCAAACAGGATCTGAACACATTCACATCTGAACACACACTCATTCAAACATAATCTGAACACACACACTCATTCAAACAGAATCTGAACACACACACACATTCAAACAGGATCTGAACACACACACTCATTCAAACACACTCAATCTGAACACACACACACATTCAAACAGGATCTGACACACACACATTCAGACATTCAAACAGTCATCTGACACACACACACTCATTCAAACAGTATCTGAACACACACACTCATTCAAACAGGATCTGAACACACACTCATTCAAACAGAATCTGAACACACACACTCATTCAAACAGGATCTGAACACACACACTCATTCAAACAGGATCTGAACACACACACATTCAAACAGGATCTGAACACACACACTCATTCAAACAGGATCTGAACACACACACTCATTCAAACAGGATCTGAACACACACACATTCAAACAGGATCTGAACACACACTCATTCAAACAGAATCTGAACACACACACACATTCAAACAGAATTTGAACACACACACTCATTCAAACTATTTAAGTTTGTCTTGTGTGTAGTGATGTAAGATACAGGATCTATCTGAACACACACACTCATTCAAACAGAATCTGAACACACACACTCATTCAAACAGGATCTGAACACACACACTCATTCAAACAGAATCTGAACACACACACTCATTCAAACAGGATCTGAACACACACACACACATCTGCACACACACACATTCAAACAGGATCTGAACACACACACTCATTCAAACAGGATCTGAACACACACACTCATTCAAACAGGATCTGAACACACACACTCATTCAAACAGGATCTGAACACACACACTCATTCAAACAGGATCTGAACACACACACTCATTCAAACAGGATCTGAACACACACACTCATTCAAACAGGATCTGAACACACACACACATTCAAACAGAATCTGAACACACACACATTCAAACAGGATCTGAACACACACACTCATTCAAACAGGATCTGAACACACACACTCATTCAAACAGGATCTGAAACACACACTCATTCAAACAGGATCTGAACACACACACTCATTCAAACAGAATCTGAACACACACACTCATTCAAACAGAATCTGAACACACACACTCATTCAAACAGAATCTGAACACACACTCATTCAAACAGAATCTGAACACACACACAAACATTCAAACAGAATCTGAACACACACACACATTCAATCTGAACAAACACACTCATTCACAGGATCTGAACACACACACTCATTCAAACAGGATCTGAACACACACACACATTCAAACAGGATCTGAATACACACACTCATTCAAAAACATAATCTGCACACACACTCACACAAACACAGAATGAACACACACACACATTCAAACAGGATCTGAACACACACACATTCAAACAGGATCTGAACACACACACTCATTCAAACAGAATCTGAACACACACACACACAAACAGGGTTAGACTGTGGTGGTGTGTAGTAAGTTTGTCCTAGACTTGTGTGTGTAGTATGAACACACACACAAAAGAACAGAATCTGAACACACACACACACATTCATTCAATCTGAACACACACACTCATTCAAACAGAATCTGAACACACACACTCATTCAAACAGAATCTGAACACACACACTCATTCAAACAGAATCTGAACACACACACATTCAAACAGGATCTGAACACACACACACATTCAAACAGAATCTGAACACACACTCATTCAAACAGAATCTGAACACACACACACATTCAAACAGGATCTGAACACACACACATTCAAACAGGATCTAAACACACACACTCATTCAAACAGGATCTGAACACACACACACATTCAAACACACATTCAATCTGAACACACACACTCATTCAAACAGGATCTGAACACACACACTCATTCAAACAGGATCTGAACACACACACTCATTCAAACAGGATCTGACACACACACACACATTCAAACAGGATCTAAACACACACACTCATTCAAACAGGATCTGAACACACACACTCATTCAAACAGGATCTGAACACACACTCATTCAAACAGAATCTGAACACACACACATTCAAACAGGATCTGAAACACACACATTCAAACATCTGAACACACACAATTCAAACAGGATCTGAACACACACACACATTCAAACAGGATCTGAAACACACACACTCATTCAAACAGGATCTGAACACACACACTCATTCAAACAGGATCTGAACACACACACTCATTCAAACAGGATCTGAACACACACACTCATTCAAACAGGATCTGAACACACACACACATTCAAACAGGATCTGAACACACACACACATTCAAACAGAATCTGATCTGAACACACACACACATTCAAACAGAATCTGAACACACACTCATTCAAACAGAATCTGAATACACACACACATTCAAACAAGATCTGAACACACACACACACATTCAGACAGGATCTAAACACACACACACTCATTCAAACAGGATCTGAATACACACACTCATTCAAACAGGATCTGAACACACACACTCATTCAAACAGGATCTGAACACACACTCATTCAAACAGAATCTGAACACACACACACATTCAAACAGGATCTGAACACACACACTCATTCAAACTGGATCTGAACACACACTCATTCAAACATCTGAACACACACACTCATTCAAATCTGATCTGAACACACACACACATTCAAACAGAATCTGAACACACACACATTCAAACAGGATCTGAACACACACACTCATTCAAACAGGATCTGAACACACACACTCATTCAAACAGAATCTGAACACACACACTCATTCAAACAGAATCTGAACACACACACTCATTCAAACAGAATCTGAACACACACACTCATTCAAACAGTATCTGAACACACACACTCATTCAAACAGAATCTGAACACACACACTCATTCAAACAGAATCTGAACACACACACATTCAAACAGGATCTGAACACACACACTCATTCAAACAGGATCTGAACACACACACTCATTCAAACAGGATCTGAACACACACACTCATTCAAACAGGATCTGAACACACACACTCATTCAAACAGGATCTGAACACACACACTCATTCAAACAGGATCTGAACACACACACTCATTCAAACAGAATCTGAACACACACACTCATTCAAACAGGATCTGAACACACACACTCATTCAAACAGAATCTGAACACACACACTCATTCAAACAGGATCTGAACACACACACACATTCAAACAGGATCTGAACACACACACACATTCAAACAGAATCTGAACACACACTCATTCAAACAGGATCTGAACACACACACTCATTCAAACAGAATCTGAACACACACACATTCAAACATCTGAATCTGAACACACACACACATTCAAACAGAATCTGAACACACACACATTCAAACAGAATCTGAACACACACACTCATTCAAACAGAATCTGAACACACACTCATTCAAACAGAATCTGAACACACACACTCATTCAAACAGAATCTGAACACACACACACATTCAAACAGAATCTGAACACACACACTCATTCAAACAGAATCTGAACACACACACTCATTCAAACAGGATCTGAACACACACACTCATTCAAACAGGATCTGAACACACACACTCATTCAAACAGGATCTGAACACACACACTCATTCAAACAGGATCTGAACACACACACTCATTCAAACAGAATCTGAACACACACTCATTCAAACAGAATCTGAACACACACTCATTCAAACAGGATCTGAACACACACTCACACAAACAGGATCTGAACAAGAGATCTGTAACACTGTCCTGAGATTCAGTAAGTTTGTCCTTAGAATAAGTGTAGACCCACTTTGTGTCAGTAAGCGTCCACACCTAGACTTCAAACAGTTGGTGCTGAACAGTAAGTCATGTCTTAGACATAATCTGATTGAGTAAGTTTTGTCTGACACTATGTAAGTTGTCCGAAGTAACTTGTGACCTAGTAAGTTTGACTTATGCTTGTGTGAGTACAGTATCTGAAGACACTAGAAGTTTTCACAGCTTGTGCTGAACAAACGTTTGTCCTAGACTTTTGGTTGTGTAAGTACTCATTCAGAACAGAAGTCTGTTTTACGACATCAGCCTGTGTAAATGTGTAAGTTAAACCAGCACCAACACTTTGTCTAGACTGACACGAAACAGTAAGTGGTCTTAGACTGGTGGATGTGAGGAATTAGACACACCACCTTCGATGGAGGCCTAATCGTAAGTTCTTGTACAGCTGTGTGAGGTCAGTTTGTCTTACACACACCTGTTCAAACCAGAATCTGAACACACACACATATTCAGACAGAATCTGAACACACACACACTTCAGACATTCAAACACACAGACAGATCTGAACACACACACTCATTCAAACAGGATCTGAACACACACACTCATTCAAACAGGATCTGAACACACACACTCATTCAAACAGGATCTGAACACACACACACACAAACAGAATCTGAACACACACACACATTCAAACAGGATCTGAACACACACTCATTCAAACAGAATCTGAACACACACACTCATTCAAACAGGATCTGAACACACACACATTCAAACAGGATCTGAACACACACACATTCAAACAGAATCTGAACACACACACTCATTCAAACAGGATCTGAACACACACACTCATTCAAACAGAATCTGAACACACACACTCATTCAAACAGAATCTGAACACACACACACATTCAAACAGGATCTGAACACACACACACATTCAAACAGAATCTGAACACACACACTCATTCAAACACACACACTCATTCAAACAGGATCTGAACACACACACCTTCAAACAGGATCTGAACACACACACATTCAAACAGAATCTGAACACACACACTCATTCAAACAGGATCTGAACACACACACTCATTCAAACAGGATCTGAACACACACTCATTCAAACAGAATCTGAACACACACACACATTCAAACAGGATCTGAACACACACACTCATTCAAACAGTATCTGAACACACACACTCATTCAAACAGTATCTGAACACACACACTCATTCAAACAGTATCTGAACACACACACTCATTCAAACAGTATCTGAACACACACACTCATTCAAACAGGATCTGAACACACACACTCATTCAAACAGAATCTGAACACACACACTCATTCAAACAGAATCTGAACACACACACTCATTCAAACAGAATCTGAACACACACACTCATTCAAACAGGATCTGAACACACACACTCATTCAAACAGGATCTGAACACACACACATTCAAACAGGATCTGAACACACACACACATTCAAACAGGATCTGAACACACACACTCATTCAAACAGGATCTGAACACACACACTCATTCAAACAGGATCTGAACACACACACTCATTCAAACAGGATCTGAACACACACACTCATTCAAACAGGATCTGAACACACACTCATTCAAACAGAATCTGAACACACACACACATTCAAACAGAATCTGAACACACACTCATTCAAACAGAATCTGAACACACACACATTCAAA
>NW_024474546.1:0-12491 GCF_017654505.1 Polyodon spathula
GTTGAAGTGCTCTGCTCAGTGTCTGGTGTTTGTTGTGCATGTTGAAGTGCTCTGCTCAGTGTTTGGTGTTTGCTGTGCATGTTGAAGTGCTCTGCTCAGTGTGTGGTGTTTGCTGTGCATGTTGAAGTGCTCTGCTCAGTGTCTGGTGTTTGCTGTGCATGTTGAAGTGCTCTGCTCAGTGTCTGGTGTTTGCTGTGCATGTTGAAGTGCTCTGCTCAGTGTCTGGTGTTTGCTGTGCATGTTGAAGTGCTCTGCTCAGTGTCTGGTGTTTGCTGTGCATGTTGAAGTGCTCTGCTCAGTGTCTGGTGTTTGCTGTGCATGTTGAAGTGCTCTGCTCAGTGTCTGGTGTTTGCTGTGCATGTTGAAGTGCTCTGCTCAGTGTCTGGTGTTTGCTGTGCATGTTGAAGTGCTCTGCTCAGTGTCTGGTGTTTGCTGTGCATGTTGAAGTGCTCTGCTCAGTGTCTGGTGTTTGCTGTGCATGTTGAAGTGCTCTGCTCAGTGTCTGGTGTTTGCTGTGCATGTTGAAGTGCTCTGCTCAGTGTCTGGTGTTTGCTGTGCATGTTGAAGTGCTCTGCTCAGTGTCTGGTGTTTGCTGTGCATGTTGAAGTGCTCTGCTCAGTGTCTGGTGTTTGCTGTGCATGTTGAAGTGCTCTGCTCAGTGTGTGGTGTTTGCTGTGCATGTTGAAGTGCTCTGCTCAGTGTCTGGTGTTTGCTGTGCATGTTGAAGTGCTCTGCTCAGTGTCTGGTGTTTGCTGTGCATGTTGAAGTGCTCTGCTCAGTGTCTGGTGTTTGCTGTGCATGTTGAAGTGCTCTGCTCAGTGTCTGGTGTTTGCTGTGCATGTTGAAGTGCTCTGCTCAGTGTCTGGTGTTTGCTGTGCATGTTGAAGTGCTCTGCTCAGTGTCTGGTGTTTGCTGTGCATGTTGAAGTGCTCTGCTCAGTGTCTGGTGTTTGCTGTGCATGTTGAAGTGCTCTGCTCAGTGTGTGGTGTTTGCTGTGCATGTTGAAGTGCTCTGCTCAGTGTCTGGTGTTTGCTGTGCATGTTGAAGTGCTCTGCTCAGTGTCTGGTGTTTGCTGTGCATGTTGAAGTGCTCTGCTCAGTGTCTGGTGTTTGCTGTGCATGTTGAAGTGCTCTGCTCAGTGTCTGGTGTTTGCTGTGCATGTTGAAGTGCTCTGCTCAGTGTCTGGTGTTTGCTGTGCATGTTGAAGTGCTCTGCTCAGTGTCTGGTGTTTGCTGTGCATGTTGAAGTGCTCTGCTCAGTGTCTGGTGTTTGCTGTGCATGTTGAAGTGCTCTGCTCAGTGTCTGGTGTTTGCTGTGCATGTTGAAGTGCTCTGCTCAGTGTCTGGTGTTTGCTGTGCATGTTGAAGTGCTCTGCTCAGTGTGTGGTGTTTGCTGTGCATGTTGAAGTGCTCTGCTCAGTGTGTGGTGTTTGCTGTGCATGTTGAAGTGCTCTGCTCAGTGTCTGGTGTTTGCTGTGCATGTTGAAGTGCTCTGCTCAGTGTCTGGTGTTTGCTGTGCATGTTGAAGTGCTCTGCTCAGTGTCTGGTGTTTGCTGTGCATGTTGAAGTGCTCTGCTCAGTGTCTGGTGTTTGCTGTGCATGTTGAAGTGCTCTGCTCAGTGTCTGGTGTTTGCTGTGCATGTTGAAGTGCTCTGCTCAGTGTCTGGTGTTTGCTGTGCATGTTGAAGTGCTCTGCTCAGTGTCTGGTGTTTGCTGTGCATGTTGAAGTGCTCTGCTCAGTGTGTGGTGTTTGCTGTGCATGTTGAAGTGCTCTGCTCAGTGTGTGGTGTTTGCTGTGCATGTTGAAGTGCTCTGCTCAGTGTCTGGTGTTTGCTGTGCATGTTGAAGTGCTCTGCTCAGTGTGTGGTGTTTGCTGTGCATGTTGAAGTGCTCTGCTCAGTGTCTGGTGTTTGCTGTGCATGTTGAAGTGCTCTGCTCAGTGTCTGGTGTTTGCTGTGCATGTTGAAGTGCTCTGCTCAGTGTCTGGTGTTTGCTGTGCATGTTGAAGTGCTCTGCTCAGTGTCTGGTGTTTGCTGTGCATGTTGAAGTGCTCTGCTCAGTGTCTGGTGTTTGCTGTGCATGTTGAAGTGCTCTGCTCAGTGTCTGGTGTTTGCTGTGCATGTTGAAGTGCTCTGCTCAGTGTCTGGTGTTTGCTGTGCATGTTGAAGTGCTCTGCTCAGTGTCTGGTGTTTGCTGTGCATGTTGAAGTGCTCTGCTCAGTGTCTGGTGTTTGCTGTGCATGTTGAAGTGCTCTGCTCAGTGTGTGGTGTTTGCTGTGCATGTTGAAGTGCTCTGCTCAGTGTCTGGTGTTTGCTGTGCATGTTGAAGTGCTCTGCTCAGTGTCTGGTGTTTGCTGTGCATGTTGAAGTGCTCTGCTCAGTGTCTGGTGTTTGCTGTGCATGTTGAAGTGCTCTGCTCAGTGTGTGGTGTTTGCTGTGCATGTTGAAGTGCTCTGCTCAGTGTCTGGTGTTTGCTGTGCATGTTGAAGTGCTCTGCTCAGTGTCTGGTGTTTGCTGTGCATGTTGAAGTGCTCTGCTCAGTGTCTGGTGTTTGCTGTGCATGTTGAAGTGCTCTGCTCAGTGTCTGGTGTTTGCTGTGCATGTTGAAGTGCTCTGCTCAGTGTCTGGTGTTTGCTGTGCATGTTGAAGTGCTCTGCTCAGTGTGTGGTGTTTGCTGTGCATGTTGAAGTGCTCTGCTCAGTGTCTGGTGTTTGCTGTGCATGTTGAAGTGCTCTGCTCAGTGTCTGGTGTTTGCTGTGCATGTTGAAGTGCTCTGCTCAGTGTCTGGTGTTTGCTGTGCATGTTGAAGTGCTCTGCTCAGTGTGTGGTGTTTGCTGTGCATGTTGAAGTGCTCTGCTCAGTGTCTGGTGTTTGCTGTGCATGTTGAAGTGCTCTGCTCAGTGTCTGGTGTTTGCTGTGCATGTTGAAGTGCTCTGCTCAGTGTCTGGTGTTTGCTGTGCATGTTGAAGTGCTCTGCTCAGTGTGTGGTGTTTGCTGTGCATGTTGAAGTGCTCTGCTCAGTGTCTGGTGTTTGCTGTGCATGTTGAAGTGCTCTGCTCAGTGTCTGGTGTTTGCTGTGCATGTTGAAGTGCTCTGCTCAGTGTGTGGTGTTTGCTGTGCATGTTGAAGTGCTCTGCTCAGTGTCTGGTGTTTGCTGTGCATGTTGAAGTGCTCTGCTCAGTGTCTGGTGTTTGCTGTGCATGTTGAAGTGCTCTGCTCAGTGTGTGGTGTTTGCTGTGCATGTTGAAGTGCTCTGCTCAGTGTCTGGTGTTTGCTGTGCATGTTGAAGTGCTCTGCTCAGTGTCTGGTGTTTGCTGTGCATGTTGAAGTGCTCTGCTCAGTGTCTGGTGTTTGCTGTGCATGTTGAAGTGCTCTGCTCAGTGTCTGGTGTTTGCTGTGCATGTTGAAGTGCTCTGCTCAGTGTCTGGTGTTTGCTGTGCATGTTGAAGTGCTCTGCTCAGTGTCTGGTGTTTGCTGTGCATGTTGAAGTGCTCTGCTCAGTGTCTGGTGTTTGCTGTGCATGTTGAAGTGCTCTGCTCAGTGTCTGGTGTTTGCTGTGCATGTTGAAGTGCTCTGCTCAGTGTGTGGTGTTTGCTGTGCATGTTGAAGTGCTCTGCTCAGTGTGTGGTGTTTGCTGTGCATGTTGAAGTGCTCTGCTCAGTGTCTGGTGTTTGCTGTGCATGTTGAAGTGCTCTGCTCAGTGTGTGGTGTTTGCTGTGCATGTTGAAGTGCTCTGCTCAGTGTCTGGTGTTTGCTGTGCATGTTGAAGTGCTCTGCTCAGTGTCTGGTGTTTGCTGTGCATGTTGAAGTGCTCTGCTCAGTGTCTGGTGTTTGCTGTGCATGTTGAAGTGCTCTGCTCAGTGTCTGGTGTTTGCTGTGCATGTTGAAGTGCTCTGCTCAGTGTCTGGTGTTTGCTGTGCATGTTGAAGTGCTCTGCTCAGTGTGTGGTGTTTGCTGTGCATGTTGAAGTGCTCTGCTCAGTGTCTGGTGTTTGCTGTGCATGTTGAAGTGCTCTGCTCAGTGTCTGGTGTTTGCTGTGCATGTTGAAGTGCTCTGCTCAGTGTCTGGTGTTTGCTGTGCATGTTGAAGTGCTCTGCTCAGTGTCTGGTGTTTGCTGTGCATGTTGAAGTGCTCTGCTCAGTGTCTGGTGTTTGCTGTGCATGTTGAAGTGCTCTGCTCAGTGTCTGGTGTTTGCTGTGCATGTTGAAGTGCTCTGCTCAGTGTCTGGTGTTTGCTGTGCATGTTGAAGTGCTCTGCTCAGTGTCTGGTGTTTGCTGTGCATGTTGAAGTGCTCTGCTCAGTGTCTGGTGTTTGCTGTGCATGTTGAAGTGCTCTGCTCAGTGTCTGGTGTTTGCTGTGCATGTTGAAGTGCTCTGCTCAGTGTCTGGTGTTTGCTGTGCATGTTGAAGTGCTCTGCTCAGTGTCTGGTGTTTGCTGTGCATGTTGAAGTGCTCTGCTCAGTGTGTGGTGTTTGCTGTGCATGTTGAAGTGCTCTGCTCAGTGTCTGGTGTTTGCTGTGCATGTTGAAGTGCTCTGCTCAGTGTCTGGTGTTTGCTGTGCATGTTGAAGTGCTCTGCTCAGTGTCTGGTGTTTGCTGTGCATGTTGAAGTGCTCTGCTCAGTGTCTGGTGTTTGCTGTGCATGTTGAAGTGCTCTGCTCAGTGTCTGGTGTTTGCTGTGCATGTTGAAGTGCTCTGCTCAGTGTCTGGTGTTTGCTGTGCATGTTGAAGTGCTCTGCTCAGTGTCTGGTGTTTGCTGTGCATGTTGAAGTGCTCTGCTCAGTGTCTGGTGTTTGCTGTGCATGTTGAAGTGCTCTGCTCAGTGTGTGGTGTTTGCTGTGCATGTTGAAGTGCTCTGCTCAGTGTCTGGTGTTTGCTGTGCATGTTGAAGTGCTCTGCTCAGTGTCTGGTGTTTGCTGTGCATGTTGAAGTGCTCTGCTCAGTGTCTGGTGTTTGCTGTGCATGTTGAAGTGCTCTGCTCAGTGTCTGGTGTTTGCTGTGCATGTTGAAGTGCTCTGCTCAGTGTCTGGTGTTTGCTGTGCATGTTGAAGTGCTCTGCTCAGTGTCTGGTGTTTGCTGTGCATGTTGAAGTGCTCTGCTCAGTGTCTGGTGTTTGCTGTGCATGTTGAAGTGCTCTGCTCAGTGTGTGGTGTTTGCTGTGCATGTTGAAGTGCTCTGCTCAGTGTCTGGTGTTTGCTGTGCATGTTGAAGTGCTCTGCTCAGTGTCTGGTGTTTGCTGTGCATGTTGAAGTGCTCTGCTCAGTGTCTGGTGTTTGCTGTGCATGTTGAAGTGCTCTGCTCAGTGTCTGGTGTTTGCTGTGCATGTTGAAGTGCTCTGCTCAGTGTCTGGTGTTTGCTGTGCATGTTGAAGTGCTCTGCTCAGTGTCTGGTGTTTGCTGTGCATGTTGAAGTGCTCTGCTCAGTGTGTGGTGTTTGCTGTGCATGTTGAAGTGCTCTGCTCAGTGTCTGGTGTTTGCTGTGCATGTTGAAGTGCTCTGCTCAGTGTCTGGTGTTTGCTGTGCATGTTGAAGTGCTCTGCTCAGTGTCTGGTGTTTGCTGTGCATGTTGAAGTGCTCTGCTCAGTGTCTGGTGTTTGCTGTGCATGTTGAAGTGCTCTGCTCAGTGTCTGGTGTTTGCTGTGCATGTTGAAGTGCTCTGCTCAGTGTCTGGTGTTTGCTGTGCATGTTGAAGTGCTCTGCTCAGTGTCTGGTGTTTGCTGTGCATGTTGAAGTGCTCTGCTCAGTGTCTGGTGTTTGCTGTGCATGTTGAAGTGCTCTGCTCAGTGTCTGGTGTTTGCTGTGCATGTTGAAGTGCTCTGCTCAGTGTCTGGTGTTTGCTGTGCATGTTGAAGTGCTCTGCTCAGTGTCTGGTGTTTGCTGTGCATGTTGAAGTGCTCTGCTCAGTGTCTGGTGTTTGCTGTGCATGTTGAAGTGCTCTGCTCAGTGTCTGGTGTTTGCTGTGCATGTTGAAGTGCTCTGCTCAGTGTCTGGTGTTTGCTGTGCATGTTGAAGTGCTCTGCTCAGTGTCTGGTGTTTGCTGTGCATGTTGAAGTGCTCTGCTCAGTGTCTGGTGTTTGCTGTGCATGTTGAAGTGCTCTGCTCAGTGTCTGGTGTTTGCTGTGCATGTTGAAGTGCTCTGCTCAGTGTCTGGTGTTTGCTGTGCATGTTGAAGTGCTCTGCTCAGTGTCTGGTGTTTGCTGTGCATGTTGAAGTGCTCTGCTCAGTGTCTGGTGTTTGCTGTGCATGTTGAAGTGCTCTGCTCAGTGTCTGGTGTTTGCTGTGCATGTTGAAGTGCTCTGCTCAGTGTCTGGTGTTTGCTGTGCATGTTGAAGTGCTCTGCTCAGTGTCTGGTGTTTGCTGTGCATGTTGAAGTGCTCTGCTCAGTGTCTGGTGTTTGCTGTGCATGTTGAAGTGCTCTGCTCAGTGTCTGGTGTTTGCTGTGCATGTTGAAGTGCTCTGCTCAGTGTCTGGTGTTTGCTGTGCATGTTGAAGTGCTCTGCTCAGTGTCTGGTGTTTGCTGTGCATGTTGAAGTGCTCTGCTCAGTGTCTGGTGTTTGCTGTGCATGTTGAAGTGCTCTGCTCAGTGTCTGGTGTTTGCTGTGCATGTTGAAGTGCTCTGCTCAGTGTCTGGTGTTTGCTGTGCATGTTGAAGTGCTCTGCTCAGTGTCTGGTGTTTGCTGTGCATGTTGAAGTGCTCTGCTCAGTGTCTGGTGTTTGCTGTGCATGTTGAAGTGCTCTGCTCAGTGTCTGGTGTTTGCTGTGCATGTTGAAGTGCTCTGCTCAGTGTCTGGTGTTTGCTGTGCATGTTGAAGTGCTCTGCTCAGTGTCTGGTGTTTGCTGTGCATGTTGAAGTGCTCTGCTCAGTGTCTGGTGTTTGCTGTGCATGTTGAAGTGCTCTGCTCAGTGTCTGGTGTTTGCTGTGCATGTTGAAGTGCTCTGCTCAGTGTCTGGTGTTTGCTGTGCATGTTGAAGTGCTCTGCTCAGTGTCTGGTGTTTGCTGTGCATGTTGAAGTGCTCTGCTCAGTGTCTGGTGTTTGCTGTGCATGTTGAAGTGCTCTGCTCAGTGTCTGGTGTTTGCTGTGCATGTTGAAGTGCTCTGCTCAGTGTCTGGTGTTTGCTGTGCATGTTGAAGTGCTCTGCTCAGTGTCTGGTGTTTGCTGTGCATGTTGAAGTGCTCTGCTCAGTGTCTGGTGTTTGCTGTGCATGTTGAAGTGCTCTGCTCAGTGTCTGGTGTTTGCTGTGCATGTTGAAGTGCTCTGCTCAGTGTCTGGTGTTTTTGCTGTGCATGTTGAAGTGCTCTGCTCAGTGTCTGGTGTTTGCTGTGCATGTTGAAGTGCTCTGCTCAGTGTCTGGTGTTTGCTGTGCATGTTGAAGTGCTCTGCTCAGTGTCTGGTGTTTGCTGTGCATGTTGAAGTGCTCTGCTCAGTGTGTGGTGTTTGCTGTGCATGTTGAAGTGCTCTGCTCAGTGTCTGGTGTTTGCTGTGCATGTTGAAGTGCTCTGCTCAGTGTCTGGTGTTTGCTGTGCATGTTGAAGTGCTCTGCTCAGTGTCTGGTGTTTGCTGTGCATGTTGAAGTGCTCTGCTCAGTGTCTGGTGTTTGCTGTGCATGTTGAAGTGCTCTGCTCAGTGTCTGGTGTTTGCTGTGCATGTTGAAGTGCTCTGCTCAGTGTCTGGTGTTTGCTGTGCATGTTGAAGTGCTCTGCTCAGTGTCTGGTGTTTGCTGTGCATGTTGAAGTGCTCTGCTCAGTGTGTGGTGTTTGCTGTGCATGTTGAAGTGCTCTGCTCAGTGTGTGGTGTTTGCTGTGCATGTTGAAGTGCTCTGCTCAGTGTCTGGTGTTTGCTGTGCATGTTGAAGTGCTCTGCTCAGTGTCTGGTGTTTGCTGTGCATGTTGAAGTGCTCTGCTCAGTGTCTGGTGTTTGCTGTGCATGTTGAAGTGCTCTGCTCAGTGTCTGGTGTTTGCTGTGCATGTTGAAGTGCTCTGCTCAGTGTCTGGTGTTTGCTGTGCATGTTGAAGTGCTCTGCTCAGTGTGTGGTGTTTGCTGTGCATGTTGAAGTGCTCTGCTCAGTGTCTGGTGTTTGCTGTGCATGTTGAAGTGCTCTGCTCAGTGTCTGGTGTTTGCTGTGCATGTTGAAGTGCTCTGCTCAGTGTCTGGTGTTTGCTGTGCATGTTGAAGTGCTCTGCTCAGTGTCTGGTGTTTGCTGTGCATGTTGAAGTGCTCTGCTCAGTGTCTGGTGTTTGCTGTGCATGTTGAAGTGCTCTGCTCAGTGTCTGGTGTTTGCTGTGCATGTTGAAGTGCTCTGCTCAGTGTGTGGTGTTTGCTGTGCATGTTGAAGTGCTCTGCTCAGTGTCTGGTGTTTGCTGTGCATGTTGAAGTGCTCTGCTCAGTGTCTGGTGTTTGCTGTGCATGTTGAAGTGCTCTGCTCAGTGTCTGGTGTTTGCTGTGCATGTTGAAGTGCTCTGCTCAGTGTCTGGTGTTTGCTGTGCATGTTGAAGTGCTCTGCTCAGTGTCTGGTGTTTGCTGTGCATGTTGAAGTGCTCTGCTCAGTGTCTGGTGTTTGCTGTGCATGTTGAAGTGCTCTGCTCAGTGTCTGGTGTTTGCTGTGCATGTTGAAGTGCTCTGCTCAGTGTCTGGTGTTTGCTGTGCATGTTGAAGTGCTCTGCTCAGTGTCTGGTGTTTGCTGTGCATGTTGAAGTGCTCTGCTCAGTGTCTGGTGTTTGCTGTGCATGTTGAAGTGCTCTGCTCAGTGTCTGGTGTTTGCTGTGCATGTTGAAGTGCTCTGCTCAGTGTGTGGTGTTTGCTGTGCATGTTGAAGTGCTCTGCTCAGTGTCTGGTGTTTGCTGTGCATGTTGAAGTGCTCTGCTCAGTGTCTGGTGTTTGCTGTGCATGTTGAAGTGCTCTGCTCAGTGTCTGGTGTTTGCTGTGCATGTTGAAGTGCTCTGCTCAGTGTCTGGTGTTTGCTGTGCATGTTGAAGTGCTCTGCTCAGTGTCTGGTGTTTGCTGTGCATGTTGAAGTGCTCTGCTCAGTGTCTGGTGTTTGCTGTGCATGTTGAAGTGCTCTGCTCAGTGTCTGGTGTTTGCTGTGCATGTTGAAGTGCTCTGCTCAGTGTCTGGTGTTTGCTGTGCATGTTGAAGTGCTCTGCTCAGTGTCTGGTGTTTGCTGTGCATGTTGAAGTGCTCTGCTCAGTGTCTGGTGTTTGCTGTGCATGTTGAAGTGCTCTGCTCAGTGTCTGGTGTTTGCTGTGCATGTTGAAGTGCTCTGCTCAGTGTCTGGTGTTTGCTGTGCATGTTGAAGTGCTCTGCTCAGTGTCTGGTGTTTGCTGTGCATGTTGAAGTGCTCTGCTCAGTGTCTGGTGTTTGCTGTGCATGTTGAAGTGCTCTGCTCAGTGTCTGGTGTTTGCTGTGCATGTTGAAGTGCTCTGCTCAGTGTCTGGTGTTTGCTGTGCATGTTGAAGTGCTCTGCTCAGTGTCTGGTGTTTGCTGTGCATGTTGAAGTGCTCTGCTCAGTGTCTGGTGTTTGCTGTGCATGTTGAAGTGCTCTGCTCAGTGTCTGGTGTTTGCTGTGCATGTTGAAGTGCTCTGCTCAGTGTCTGGTGTTTGCTGTGCATGTTGAAGTGCTCTGCTCAGTGTCTGGTGTTTGCTGTGCATGTTGAAGTGCTCTGCTCAGTGTCTGGTGTTTGCTGTGCATGTTGAAGTGCTCTGCTCAGTGTCTGGTGTTTGCTGTGCATGTTGAAGTGCTCTGCTCAGTGTCTGGTGTTTGCTGTGCATGTTGAAGTGCTCTGCTCAGTGTCTGGTGTTTGCTGTGCATGTTGAAGTGCTCTGCTCAGTGTCTGGTGTTTGCTGTGCATGTTGAAGTGCTCTGCTCAGTGTCTGGTGTTTGCTGTGCATGTTGAAGTGCTCTGCTCAGTGTCTGGTGTTTGCTGTGCATGTTGAAGTGCTCTGCTCAGTGTCTGGTGTTTGCTGTGCATGTTGAAGTGCTCTGCTCAGTGTCTGGTGTTTGCTGTGCATGTTGAAGTGCTCTGCTCAGTGTCTGGTGTTTGCTGTGCATGTTGAAGTGCTCTGCTCAGTGTCTGGTGTTTGCTGTGCATGTTGAAGTGCTCTGCTCAGTGTCTGGTGTTTGCTGTGCATGTTGAAGTGCTCTGCTCAGTGTCTGGTGTTTGCTGTGCATGTTGAAGTGCTCTGCTCAGTGTCTGGTGTTTGCTGTGCATGTTGAAGTGCTCTGCTCAGTGTCTGGTGTTTGCTGTGCATGTTGAAGTGCTCTGCTCAGTGTCTGGTGTTTGCTGTGCATGTTGAAGTGCTCTGCTCAGTGTGTGGTGTTTGCTGTGCATGTTGAAGTGCTCTGCTCAGTGTCTGGTGTTTGCTGTGCATGTTGAAGTGCTCTGCTCAGTGTCTGGTGTTTGCTGTGCATGTTGAAGTGCTCTGCTCAGTGTCTGGTGTTTGCTGTGCATGTTGAAGTGCTCTGCTCAGTGTCTGGTGTTTGCTGTGCATGTTGAAGTGCTCTGCTCAGTGTCTGGTGTTTGCTGTGCATGTTGAAGTGCTCTGCTCAGTGTCTGGTGTTTGCTGTGCATGTTGAAGTGCTCTGCTCAGTGTGTGGTGTTTGCTGTGCATGTTGAAGTGCTCTGCTCAGTGTCTGGTGTTTGCTGTGCATGTTGAAGTGCTCTGCTCAGTGTGTGGTGTTTGCTGTGCATGTTGAAGTGCTCTGCTCAGTGTCTGGTGTTTGCTGTGCATGTTGAAGTGCTCTGCTCAGTGTCTGGTGTTTGCTGTGCATGTTGAAGTGCTCTGCTCAGTGTCTGGTGTTTGCTGTGCATGTTGAAGTGCTCTGCTCAGTGTCTGGTGTTTGCTGTGCATGTTGAAGTGCTCTGCTCAGTGTCTGGTGTTTGCTGTGCATGTTGAAGTGCTCTGCTCAGTGTCTGGTGTTTGCTGTGCATGTTGAAGTGCTCTGCTCAGTGTCTGGTGTTTGCTGTGCATGTTGAAGTGCTCTGCTCAGTGTCTGGTGTTTGCTGTGCATGTTGAAGTGCTCTGCTCAGTGTCTGGTGTTTGCTGTGCATGTTGAAGTGCTCTGCTCAGTGTCTGGTGTTTGCTGTGCATGTTGAAGTGCTCTGCTCAGTGTCTGGTGTTTGCTGTGCATGTTGAAGTGCTCTGCTCAGTGTCTGGTGTTTGCTGTGCATGTTGAAGTGCTCTGCTCAGTGTCTGGTGTTTGCTGTGCATGTTGAAGTGCTCTGCTCAGTGTCTGGTGTTTGCTGTGCATGTTGAAGTGCTCTGCTCAGTGTCTGGTGTTTGCTGTGCATGTTGAAGTGCTCTGCTCAGTGTCTGGTGTTTGCTGTGCATGTTGAAGTGCTCTGCTCAGTGTCTGGTGTTTGCTGTGCATGTTGAAGTGCTCTGCTCAGTGTCTGGTGTTTGCTGTGCATGTTGAAGTGCTCTGCTCAGTGTCTGGTGTTTGCTGTGCATGTTGAAGTGCTCTGCTCAGTGTCTGGTGTTTGCTGTGCATGTTGAAGTGCTCTGCTCAGTGTCTGGTGTTTGCTGTGCATGTTGAAGTGCTCTGCTCAGTGTCTGGTGTTTGCTGTGCATGTTGAAGTGCTCTGCTCAGTGTCTGGTGTTTGCTGTGCATGTTGAAGTGCTCTGCTCAGTGTGTGGTGTTTGCTGTGCATGTTGAAGTGCTCTGCTCAGTGTCTGGTGTTTGCTGTGCATGTTGAAGTGCTCTGCTCAGTGTCTGGTGTTTGCTGTGCATGTTGAAGTGCTCTGCTCAGTGTCTGGTGTTTGCTGTGCATGTTGAAGTGCTCTGCTCAGTGTCTGGTGTTTGCTGTGCATGTTGAAGTGCTCTGCTCAGTGTGTGGTGTTTGCTGTGCATGTTGAAGTGCTCTGCTCAGTGTGTGGTGTTTGTTGTGCATGTTGAAGTGCTCTGCTCATGTTGAAGTGCTTGCTGTGTCTGCTGTGTGGTGTTTGCTGTGCATGTTGAAGTGCTCTGCTCAGTGTCTGGTGTTTGCTGTGCATGTTGAAGTGCTCTGCTGTGTGTGTTTGCTGTGCATGTTGAAGTGCTCTGCTCAGTGTCTGGTGTTTGCTGTGCATGTTGAAGTGCTCTGCTCAGTGTCTGGTGTTTGCTGTGCATGTTGAAGTGCTCTGCTCAGTGTCTGGTGTTTATGGGTTGGGTTCTGGGTCACGGTGGGATCCTTTAGCAGTGGATGTAGTAAATCAAATTTAATGCCACTGCTTCAGAAACAGTGTGTGTGTGTGTGTGTGTGTGTGTGTGTGTGTGTGTGTGTGTGTGTGTGTGTGTGTGTTTATTTTAGTTGTGTTAATAAAACAAATAGCCATGGTCCTGGAAGTGAAACAGAATATTAATTATTAAACACATAATCAGAATGATTACACGAGTAATCTATAAATGTACAAATATTTTTTTCTATAATAAATGACTGCTGTCACTTGCTGAGCACACCGCTACAGTTTTGTACTTATAAATCTGATACAAAATAACAAAACCGGGGCGATTTAACAAT
>NW_024474547.1:0-5088 GCF_017654505.1 Polyodon spathula
TTTACTGTTCCTGTCGGGGACAAAAAACGAAGTCTGAAAGCAATCGCAGTTTTCCCGGGACGCTGGTAACCCAAAGTAAAAGGCAGAGAAGGCAGTGAATTCCTTTGCTCGCCTCCTACTGCACTGCCGGGTTTGTTTTTTTGTTTTTTCTGACTGAAAGAGGAAGTACACTTTCAGTTTCGATATTAATCACCAGCCAGTCACAGGAGCAAAATAAGCTCTTTGCAAGCCGGCCCGTGTTGTGCCCCGATGTGAGGAGCGCTGGGCAGCCCCGCTTTTATAAAGGTAAGCAGGGCATTAGAGCACGGTGTTGTGTGGAAGGAGTGAGTAGGATGGGAACATGTCGCTCAGCGCAGACACACGCTCTCACAGGCTGGAGGGGTTTTTAACATGGATACTGCGACACCATCAGTGCTACTGCAGCGGCGCCACCTACTCTGCGTGTTATAATGCTGCTAAACTAACCACTAACCATTTCAACCATTGCACTAGTTGTGTAACAGTGGAAATGACATCGTCCTGCCTCACAAAACAGGGTGTAATTGCACCTGAGAGAGAAAACGCTGATAGCTTAGATTCTGAATTGTGTAGCTTGTACTGTGATCGTGTTGCTTGTGAATAGAGAACACAAAGCTGCCTCAGTGACTCGCTGGCTGCAGTGTCATCTGTTGCTAGGGAAGAGTGATCTGACTAGCTTCGTGCTGACAGGAAAGAGAAGGCAGACACACACACATGCTGTGCGTGCTTGAATCTTGACTAGAAAGTTGTTAACTCGTCCTTGTATTTGAACAATCAAGATATTTAGTAAGTAAAGGTGCTGGCTGGGGTTAAGCCCTGGCAGGGGTGCAAATCGCTTTTAAAATTGGTGCTAAACTGTTTGGAGGTCCACCGAGAGGACTGGGACATTTCCAAAGGGGCACAACGACGCGAAGGGGGCCCTGGAGAAGGGGGAAACAAATTATATATAAAAGAATAATTGACAGAATAGGTTCTACAAATACTTGCACTAGTACATGTAAAATGTGTAAAGAAAAAATCTAATTAAACAAATACCAAGGCTAGTATCCCAATACCAATACCGATACCGATACTTTTAAAAGTCTTCTTATGTACATAAAAAGGGGAAATCTGTGTGATTTCTACAGTGAAAATTGGTAAATGCAGACATCAAAAATTATATTTGAAAGCCTTTGCATTAGTATTAAATAAACTACCAACGATCAGACTTCTCTTTTTGTTTTCTGTTTAATAACAGCAATTATAAAACACATGTTCAATAACGTTCAACAAAAGTTCAATTATATTATTACCCTTTTCAGGTGTTATTCTTCACATCACTTCAACTGAAAATTTGGGCTAATCAGATACCCTGAAGTGAAATCAACAACAGAAAATAAAAATCTCTTAAGAAGTAAAGAAGAATAAATGCTGCTCTGATTTCTAGGAACACATATATTTAGTCTTTTAATTTAGCTTTTAATTTTTAACACATAAACTTCTTACAGCACCAGGCAGGATGCACTTGAGGTCAACACTTGAAATGTAGGCTACATAAAGTAACTGTCAACCTCTACCTTGATTCTTTCCCCATTTATAGGTTTTTGTTTAGAAACAACAGCATGTTGGCATTTCCCCCCTTCAGTCTGTTTCTTCTTTGGCTCACTAACTCTCCTGCCTTTGATAAAATTATGAAGCAATGAATCCCAGGTATTTTGCTGAGTCTGCTTAGGGATGGGAATGTTTGCTCATGACCAATGTAAGGGTCCTGGTCCCGGGGAATGAACGGCGCATTTCAATGAGTGCATCAGTACCTGTTGAGCGGTGCCCAGAACTTGAATAAAATCCGCCCATTCCCTCCTTTTGCTGTAGCTGGGGCAGAGCTTGGGGTAGATGCTGCTTAGGGCAGAGGCAGAGCTTGGCACAGGTGCTGAAAGTGAGCTTCCTGCATTCATTCGCTTTTTCATAGTTTCCACATTGTCTCTGTCACGAAATGCAAGGTTTTTAAACCTTATGTCCAAGAACGTGCTGGCAGCGAGACTGAAAGGTTTCAATCCCACTGAATCTGTGTTGACATTGCAGTGCCAGTTCTGTGGCAAGGGAGCTACCTTGACGCTCAGTGTCTGCAGCTGCTCTGAGAAGTAATGATACAAGGGGAATAACTTTTGAGACAGAAACATGTTTTTCGGCTGAAACTTCCCGCATTGCCTCTTAGAAGGGTCTCAGGGCCTCAATGGTAAAGTGGATCATGGATAGCTCTTCATTGCTTAAACATAGGGTGTTCTTTCCAAGTAGACAGAGGGCTGTGGTAACTGCTTCACTCTGCTCATGGAGTCTCTCCAACATGTAGAATACAGAATTCCACCTTGTTTCTACTGACTGAATCAGTTTATGCTCTGCCACCTTCAGTTGCTTTTGTATTTGTTTGAGCTTCTCTGTGGCTTTCATGCTGTGGTGGAATAAAGACACAATGCTGCTGCATTTCTCCAGGAGCTGAACAACTTCAGGAACAGCTTTAATTCCATCTTTTCCACCATGTTTAAGGTGTGGGCGAAACAGGGGTAGTGCTTCCACCCAGCCTTGCGCACTGCAGAAACCCTATTTGCACCATTGTCTGTAACAACTGCTACCACCCTCTGAGTTATGCCCCATTCACCTGTTATTCTTTTTAGCTCTAAACTAATGTTGTCAGCTGTATGCTGTCCATAGAAACTACAGGTTTCTGAAACAAACTCCTGCATTTGCCAGTTGTCAATGAAATGACAGGACACAGTCAAATATGCCTCTGTGGACCTTGAAGTCCACATGTCTGTTGTGAGAACCACACTGTGTGCACGTTGACAATTTGCCCTTACTTTGTCTTGACAGTCTTTATACATGTCGGCAATTGTACCCTCCATCAAGCGTTTGCGGCTTGGGATTTTATAGCGCGGATCAAGGGTCTTGACAAATGCATTAAAACCTCTATCCTCAACAATTGAGATTGGCTGGAGGTCCCTCACAATCATCTCTCCCAGGCTTCTTGTAACCTCTGCAGCTCTTTGAGAGTCATCTATGAAAAATAAAAATACTTATGTCCTACAAGCTACACTACATGCAGTTATGTCTTTATACAGTATGGGCAGTATATGGGAGTAACTCTCATTCAGCCTAAAATAGTTAGACTAAGTAGCTACAGGCAATTACTTAATATTTAAAGTGTGTAATTTAATTAATGTATGAAGAGTTTCATTCCAAAATGCATTATCCACCATTTGATAAAAGTGACACCTTTGTGATAAAATGATGGCTGGCATAAGAGTTATATTCACCAGATCATTCCTGAAGGTATTAGCAACCTGAGATCTTTACTTACATTTTATAAGATATCATCTATGTTTTAGAAATCCTGAGCAATGCATATCAGTTTTTCCACAAAACTGATATAATGCATTCAGATATTGTTTGAAAATGTGTCCAATCTAGCAGCCTATTGAGTGCGTTTACATGCACAACAAAACACAGACTGGAAAAAATCAGGTTATGGCAATAATTCGACTGAAGTGTTTACATGCACAGCAATACCGCGATTACACAGAAAACCTTGTTTCCATGGGATCGGTGAAATAGTGGGGTTTCTCTTTATAAAGGACCTGGCGCCGGTTACGTAGTCAGACATGAACGCATTTAAAAAATAGATAGAAATCTGACAAAGCTGATAACATGCCCAGATTAATCAAAGTGTTGGGCAGAAATCTTGCTGTGTTACTGCTATTGAGACCCCGATTAAAGATATCAGATAAAGGTGTTTACATTACTTTTTACAGAGCCGGATATTAACTTTAGTCGCGGTATCGGAGTATTGGTGTATATGTACATGCACCCACTGTAATATTATGCTCCTCAAGAAATAAAAAGTATTAACTGATTTCTGTTCAAATGATTAAAATAACCTAATATTATCACTTAGATACGTGGATAATGCGTGCCTCTCTGAAAGGCTTCTGTCAGTGAACTCTGCCTCACTCTGTCACTAGCCGTGGCGGTATTTGTCTGTGTTCTCTCCCCCTCCTCTAATCGCCTCCGCTGCAACTCGTCATGCTCTCGTGTGGGACTGATTTTTATGTGTTTTAGAAGGTCTGTGGTGTTGCCACATTATCTTACACACTTTTGACATGTGTCACATTTTGCTTCATTGCTATTTATTGGAGTGAAATGACTCCAAACGATGTTTGGTTTTCTTTCGGCCCTGAAAGCAGAGAGGCACTGGTAAGCCTGTTCCCTGTAGTTTATGTGACTGACTGTGACTGAGTGACTGCGTGTGTCTCGGCGTGCCTGGGTATAAGAAGTGGAGGGGGTCAAGAAGAGCTACTTCCTTGTAGTGACCCCTGGGCAACGTCTCTGACGGCAAAAAGCTCTTCAAATCAAACTTACCATGCAATGCTTAAACTAAGCAATGTTGGGCTTGGTTAGTACTTGGATGGGAAACCACCTGGGAATATTGAGTGCTGTAGGGTGCATATTAAGCTCATAAGATATATATATATATATATATATATATATATATATATATATATATATATATGCGCGGAAGGAGAAGTAATTCCTATCCAAAACAACAATGTGCTACATTTCATTTTATTTTCACTGTTCAATATCTGATACACATTTAGTTTCATTTAAAAAAAAAAAAAAAAAAAAAAAAAAAAAATCACTGGCTAAAGAAAGCACCTGGTATCGACATTTTTATGTGAGGATCGATTCTCAAAAATGAAATGTGAGGATCGGAAGTATCGATACTTTGGATCGATCCGTCCATCACTATTATAAAAGAACAGCGAACAGATGTCTGTTAGAAAGTGTTACTCTTTTTATTTGTCTGTTTTATTGTGTGTGTTCAACAGGACACCTGCAATTACAGAACAACTTCTAACTGTTCAAGCAAGCTGAACCGAGCAGCCGTGATAGAGAGGGACGCTGGGAAATGAAGTCTTTATTTTTTCATGTTAATACACAAGCGCTGCCGTGAAGGGAGGGACGCTGGGAAATGAAGTCTTTATTTTTTCATGTTAATACACAAGCGCTGCTGTGAAGGGGAGGGACGCTGGGAAA
>NW_024474547.1:8852-13999 GCF_017654505.1 Polyodon spathula
GGTGTGATGGTGTGGAGTGTGTTTTCATGGCACACATTGGGCCCCTTGGTAAAAGTGGAGCAACGTTTGAATATCACAGGATATCTGAACATCATTGCCAATCAGGTGCATCCCTTCATGGCAGCAGTGTATCCATCTGCTAATGGATTTTTTCAGCAGGATAATGCCCCATGCCACCAGGCTAGGATTGTCCAGGAATGGTTCCACAAACATGACAGTGAATTCAGCTTACTGCAGTGGCCTGCCCAGTCACCAGATCTCAATCCAATTGAGCATCTGTGGGATGAGATGGAATGAGCTATTCAGAGTAGAGCTCCACTACCAGCCAACTTGACACAACTGTGGGAAGCATTAGAGTCAACATGGGCCAGCATCCCTATGGAATGCTTTCGACACCTTGCAGAGTCCATGCCCTGACGAATTGAGGCTGTTCTGAGGGCAAAAGGGGGTGCAACTCAATATTAAGAAGGTGTTCCTAATGTTTTGTACACTCAGTATATATATTAGCTCAAAGAGTCAGCTGATGAAGACGGCAGAACCTAGCGCTCGCTATTCCTTATCCAATGCTGCCATCGTGTGGCCATTTATTAGAACGGTTGGTTCTAATAAAAATAACATTTAAACAAAAAATCTGAACACAGCTCAATTGCCCTTTGAAATGACTCAGATTAACCGTAACCTCTGTGCAAAAATAGACATTTCAGATACATTCTTAAAATACAGCAAAATGAATATTTACAGGATAAGCAGGAGAGTGCTGTGTATAAATAACAGTGTTGTGTGTAATTGCTCTTATTTGAAATCATTCTCATGCATTTATCATGCTTACTACGTGTTCTTATAGTTACTGTCAGGTTTAGCTGCTCTTAGTCGAATTCGCTCTTATAATTTACTGTGTGCTTTGTTTTGCTCTTTCTTGAATTGATTTTATGGTACTTCATAACTGCTCTTGTATTATGATATTGTGTAATGTTTATAACGTGATACTTTGTACTGTGATAACGTGTAACAAGTGTAAGTCTGCTAAGAAATAAACAAATTAATAATAATAATAATATATCACTGCATGTACTACCCATTGTAAACAGCAGAGGGCACCAGCAACCACTTGTCACTGAACTGTGCTCAGATAAAACATTTTTATATTTTTATTTGAACCAACAGTTCTACTAAATGGCCACAAGGTGGCAGCATTGGATAAGGAATCGCGAGAGCCATGTTCTGCTTTTAGTCGAATTCGCTCTTATAATTTACTGTGTGCTTTATTATTTTGCTCTTTCTTGAATTGATTTTATGGTACTTTCATATCTGATCTTATCTGTATTATATTTTTTTAATGTGATGCTTTCTACTGTGATAACTTGTAACAATTGTAAGTCACCCTGGATAAGGGCGTCTGCTAAGAAATAAATATTACCGCTACTGCTAGTAATAACAGAGCTGTAATCAAGTCATTTTTGTCAAGTCTCAACACAAGTGTCAGACTGGTATTAGCCACCCTGATTGAATTTAAGAAGACACACACACACACACTAATGCGTTAGGAATAGCCATCATTCATTTATTCATGCTTTTTACACATCAGCGAATTGCATTCCGCATTCACAGAAAACAGCATTATCATCAAGAACATCTGATAAAATAAAAAAACCCACTGCTTTCACTTTTTACTTTTCACTTTTCAGAATCTCCTCTTGGCAGTTTAACAGGGGGTGCAGGGCTGCATTCCAGTACTCAGGCTCCATTTAAACCCTGCCTGCCTTCACTTCCTCTCACTAAACACACACACACATTCCCTTCTCAGAAATGAACGCAGAGCTGACTGACCGCAGAAAAGGAGAAGTGTGTTCTGTTTACACACGCTTTACAGTTGGTTCTGACGAGCACATTAAAATTACTGCAGCATCGGAATGTTTTTTTAAACAAAACAAAAAGGGGTTACATCTGAGCACTAGGATTGAACACACACATACGTTAATCTTACTTGTCTGTTTGCAGGAACACTGCTAATATTAAACACTGCCTTCTTGAGAAGTATATAGTTATAATATATATATGCAGGGCTGCATTTTTGCTTGCCACAGAGGCTCTCATGGGTTCTCAGTTCTGAATCACAACCCAACACACAGGATTGTACTGAAACAGCGCTCACTTTTAATAAACACAAAATGAAATAAACAAACACAAACACCTAGCTCCTATTTGGAGCACTCACTAAACATAAACAGGAACCTAACTATCACGCAGGACGGCTAAACCATTTACCTGCCACAAACATTCAAAAACACACCCTCACACAATACCTCAATACGACTGCTCACTCACACAGTCAGGGCTCTTCTCTCAGCAGCAGCCTGGAACAGACTGGCTGCCTCTCTTAAATACCCTGCACCTGGCTCTAATTTACAATTACCACCAGGTGCAGGGGATTAAACAATAAAACAATTACACAGTTAAACCCCATAACACCCAAATGTGCATTCTCACAAGGTTTTAGCAGGGAAGGATTTTAACCCCCTCCCTGCTATCTCACACGCATATATATATATATATATATATATATATATATCTATATATATATATATATATATATATATATATATCTCACGAGAAGGCACTCTAATAAAGCCAAGTCTCAGGCAGTAATTGTGCGCGCTGCGCTTATTCTTTAAATAATTTATATAAAATATGCAATGCAAATATTTTTAAATGGCATGTTTACACAGATAAGCATGAATAAACTAAAATAAGAGGATAGATAGCGTCTCGTTTTGTTTCAATTTGACACATTTGTCAACACTACTCCGTTTTAAAGATCGCTCATCTCCAGTACAATTATTCAGAGAAAGTGGATTCGTAACTAAATCTACTACGGGGTTTCCCTTGTCTGGTGAAATTAAAAAATATATAGAGAAAGAGAAAATGAAATTCTAAACACTGAAATGTATCATTTTCTCAATAACAATCGGCGAAACTCAGTGCTCACCCTGCATATTAACACCCGCCTCTGCTCACGAATGATTGGACTGTTGTGCCAGAAGAATGCACAGCTTCTGCACGCTACAATAACTCAGTTTTAGAGAAACTTTACACACACAATTTACTTTTCATGCTAGCCAATATAATGGATATGGGGTACAACAATAACGCTGTGGTTTTCAGTCCAGTCTTGTCAGCTGTCACCTGAACTACTCACCCCCATGTTGTTCTCCTGCTCTCCTGCCCTGGGGCTGGTTTACTGTTGAGTAGACATCCTCAGAAGGTTTCTGCAGCCCAGTGTAAATACTGTCTGTCTCCATAGCTTGTGCAGTAGAGCAGTAAGCTAGACAGGAAGTCCTGACTACTATAGTGAGGACTCTACAGGACTGGACAGGGGCTACAGGAAATGTCTTTTCACACTTCACTCTGTGTGGCTCAGAACTACCGCTGTCCCTCTCTATAAATAGTTCTGTAGATCAGTGAGATAAAGAGGAGGTTGTGAGTGTTATAATAATGGTGCAGACTGTACAGGGCATTGCTAATGGGAACATGCTCTCCTCCAGAGCTCCACTCATTCACTGGACTTGTTTCCCAGGACTTCAGTGGCTGATCATTTCTACCAGTGAATCCAGGGCAATCGGCTGGGCTTCACACCCTACAGTACTTGATGAATGACCCAGGGTAAAGTGCAAGAAGAAGAAGAAGAAGAAGAAGAAGAAGAAGAAGAAGAAGAAGAGATCTCAAAGCACTGGGGATTCTATTGATAAAGACATTGTGAGGAGAAGTCCAGCACAGAGACAGTAAAAGTAAGTAACCTGCTTGGCTCGAAACACAACAGGGTGTTTGTGGAACGCTTCAAGATGCCATTCCTTATTCATTCAATGCTCTTGTTTTGCAGGATTTGGAAGGCTGGTAACAGACTGCTTGACATGCTGTCATTAAACCTGCAGCCACAGCTGTATTCCCAGCAGTCTGCTTCATTGTGCGGACAGTCCTGTAGTTTGTATCTTGATTCCAGGTTCAGACTCACTATAGTACTATCCAGTACCAATCGCATTCTCCAAACAGGCTACAGAGCAGCACTAGTGACCAGGAAACAAGCCCAGCACACACGCAAAAAAAATGTATTTCTATTACAGTTTGTCTTACTGTAGATGGTTTTATATAGTTCATATATTTGAAATACACAGCTTTCCAATACATATTGTGATGGAGTGTAGCTTCCACACTGGAATTTAGAGGCTTTGAGTCCCTGGGGTTTGGATTGAACACTCCATCTTGCTGAAGATCATTGAGGCCAGCGAGCCATGTTGGTAAAGGTTTGATAATGAAGTAATTGATTCATTTGGGCAAATGTGAAACAGCTGACAATGATAGGCGGGTCTTTTAAATGCCCAGCAGTCGAAGCGGTACAGAGGGGAGAGACAGCGGAGGAGGCCAGTGGTGTGGAACACAGCTGTGTTTATATTGCTGCTGTGATTACTGTTAAAAAGGGGGTTTGTTTCACCGGTAAATGGCTTACCTGTCCGGTGCAGTTAGTTGATACAGTAATAAAGTTTACACAGCGCTCCGGGAAGGAGCTAGTCTTTTAGTTTTGAAAACTCATTGAGAATAAATAAACACACAGGCACTGACCTGCTGGAACTGAATTCACTGTGTGTGCTGTTTGGAACAAAAGTAAGCCAGTTCATCACACTACATTGTACTCACATTTTACACATACGAAACAGATGTTTATATGTATTTGAAATATTCATCTTTAACTTCATATATTAATCATTTAGTTTTTAAGTAATATATTGAAAACGTGTTTTCTTTGCATGTTGGTGAAGCTTTCCAGCAGCACTTGCGAGTGTGTCACAAACCACAGCACAGCAGCTCTCCACAAGGTATTTTACAACAGGAAGATCTGAAATGAGCATTACAAAAATAAGCCATTAACATGTTTAACATTTAAAAACAGAATCGGCATTCAGTGCAAAGCAAACTGGAAAAGCTGTAGCATTAGTAAACTAGTAACACTAGTACTGGTAAACTAACCAGTAATAGGACAGCACTTGTCTGGTCAATATATAAAATGAAATGGTTTCTCATCCATACACTGCTAGAAATACATCAAATATAAATCAATAGAGCAAGACAACAACTAAACTGTGAACAGGGTACGG
>NW_024474548.1:0-7540 GCF_017654505.1 Polyodon spathula
GGTGAACTCACATTGCATGGAAAGCAAACTTCATCTTGATTGTATGTTTTTAATTCTCACAGCAATTAATTTAAACACTCAAATATAGTGTAAAGAAATGTACATATTCTGAAATCTAAAAAAACTAACACCATTTGCACAGCGGTTACGTCAAGATTTGCTTTTTAAAAAGGAAACCCTGTTCTAAACCCTGCTGCTAATTTTCTGTGTTTCCTCTTCAATGGAGCTGTAGAAGTGCAGCGAATTGCTCAGCGGATTCATAACATTCATACTCAGGCTCTGCAATGAGATCTTCTCTGTTCCTCAAGTGAAGAGTCTGTGGATTCACTCAGAAGCGCACAGCATCCTGCTCACAGATCCAGGGATAATCTCTGTTACACGACTGTGCGTATACATGACTTCCATACACAGAGGCACAATGATACTCTCTGTGTTGTGTGGAAACTGAAATCCTGCCAGAAACAATGAAAGCAGCATCAGTACCAGCGGTCTGTTGCAATACAATAAACAGGTGAAGATTTTCATCTGAGAAATTCCAGTCATGTAGTTCATTCAGTTTCCTGTGAAGTAATAAAAACACAAAGAGGAGACTCACTTCTCATCAAGCTGAGTGCCATCAACCCAAAGCCAGTGAGGATCTTTTCTACGCAGTCCAATCCAGTAAATGCTGTTAGATGGTATAGCTCTGTCTATGGTGTCCTGTAGAGATAGACAAGAATCTATTGAAACATGTGAAGCAATGGACACTCTTACAAGGGCTTTTCTCAGTTATCTTTACAGGTCGCTTGTGTTTTTATTTTATCTTCAATAACTGTAAGTGTAGCAGGGTTGCAGTTTCACCAGCATATCCGTTTTAATGATGCATATACTGTATATATTAGAGCGACCTCTTGTGGTCAGCGAGTGGAATGGCAAGCGCTAATAGGAATGCAGATGGACTGATCCAAAAGAAGTCATGGGGGGAATGTAATATTCAAATGTGAAAAACACCCAAAACCCTGTGTTTCTAGAATATCAACATCATCTGAATGAATGTTTATAAACTTCCAGTTGTATATATTTTGTCTTTATCGGTTCAATGACGCTACAGGGAACTGTTTTTATATTAGAAACTTGGGTCAGTCCATCTGTAAGAAACCGCCGTCACTGCAATCACCAGGGCCGGCCTTAGGGCAAGGCATGCAAGGCGGCAGCCTAGGGCCCCACCCCCAAGGGCCCCTGCGTGCGTCATAAACTGTGTATATGACATCTTGAAATGAATCCGATTCAGACTCTTCACAATAATCATCTCTTGATTTCTGCTTCCCAATGTGCTGTTTGCACTGACTGAGAAAGCGGACGTGTTTCCTCATGTGTGTGTACTGGGTTTGTGTGCTGCCATAACGTGCATTAATAAGGGCGTGCCGCGAGCGCGGGTTTGTTTTCACTTAACATTTAACAAAGTAAAGTAGCCTACAATCAGAGGACAAGAAGCACTTAAACTAGCAGCACAACATCGCAACAATGGACATAAGAATTAAAAAAATGCAACATCAAAGTGTTAGCTGTGTGATAATCAATAGGCTGTCCCTCTTAAATTCTACTGAAGAAAACCAAGAAGGGCCAAGGAGGGCAGGGCAGGGCAGGGCAGGGCAGGGCAGGGCGCAGGGGCAGGGCAGGGCAGGGCAGGGCAGGGCAGGGCAGCCTCATATTTTAGTTTTTTTGGAGTCTTTTCTTAAAGTGAGTACTACTGATAGATAATGAAATAGAGACTGTGTGTATAAAGAAGGACCACCACACCAACGCTCTGAATAGGTATCTGTAACAAATGAAATGTGTGGAAGTCAGCTACACTCGTAAATACTGCGTGCTATAAAATATAAAATAAAGCCCCTTGGCTAAAATATTCAGAAAAAAAATACATGATTGTGTTTTGCTTGGCATATTGTTTTCATGTACAGTAATTTACCCAGCAAAAATGAAAGAGCACTCAAATCTGCAGCTGAATGCATCCAAATGTGAAAAGTTACACGTGAATTTGATAAGCAGATCAGTCAGATCTAATTTTAGATTTATATAAAAAGGATAACGTTTGGAAACAGTTTTCATTTCACTTAGAAATGACGGCACACATGCAGTGTGGTTCTGCTTGCTTCATTACTGAAGGTAAGTAGTAGCTGCTGTTTTATTGATATGTGTGGGCGGCTTTCTTTAAATTGGGATAATAGGGCCCCACACAGACTATGGCCCTCGCTCTAGTATTCTAATATTATTTGTTTTCATTCTTGTACATATCGTTATTAATGTGTTTGTATTTCATGATATGTAGTGGGAAAGGTTTAGCCCCAGACACTGAGCTTTCAAATAGCCAATGGTTAACAAGCTGCTTTGAGAAAGTCCCATGGAGGAAGAAGTGTCTTGTGTTAAGATGAAAACAAGAAAAATATGAACCCATCTCTGTGAATTGTACAGAACCCAAAGGGATGTCATAAAAATAAAACAGTCTTAATATATTGACTTCTGTTTCTCCAGATCCTGAGATAAATGATCTTGTGATCTTGATATAAAAATGTTATTTATTCATTATTTTATTATGATTTCCCTTTAGCGGTTCTGTAGAATTGAACTCCGAGTGTCTGTAATTAGAAAGCTCTCTGTTACTCTTACCAGCTCCTCCTTGTTCTCAATCACAGCAAGATGAGCCCCGAGTTTGGAACAGGACTTGTTAGCAAAGTCCCAGGAGCTCCGTTCAGTGGATAAGAAATAACAGCTTCCATTGTATCCCTTCCTCCATCCATCCAGACAGACTGCACACGACTCCACTGAAAACAATGAGAGCGGCATGAATGGTTTATTTAAGCAGAATAATGAATAAAATACAAGCATGATAAAAGCAGCACCTTCTGTACACAGACTTGCTGTCTCCACTCCAGTCTTCAAGATGCTGAAATAATAATGTGATCATTGTGGACACTGTGACATGTCACAGGGTTGGGGGGTGGGGGGGCACCACAGCACTTGAGGGACATTCATTCCAATCATGTATTCAGGGACAACATGAGGTACAGTATAGAATTCACAGGGATACCAAAATATCTACCTTCCTTGCCAGTGTTAGGATCTCCACATAGTCTCTGCCTGAGGCCCTTCTTATACTTGCTGAGCTCTCTGGTGATGACATCGTTGTAATTCTCCAGACAGGCTGGACTGGTCGACTGGGAGCTGCTGTGATTGTGATGCACTTGTAGACCTACTGAAAAAACAGCAGAGTTTATTACCAGTGCTGCAGATCAGTGCATCAGTTCAGCTGATCAATCAGAATGCCCTATTAAACAGTAAGTGTAAAAGTCTCGCTTTGAAAAAAAAATACAAATTGAACAAATAGAAAAACATTATTGAAAAAGTTGCAGCAGGCTAAAACAGACATGACAGCTTTCTGTACTTGTGATTTTAACAGCAGAACTGTTGTGTAGCTGAGTGTTAAATTCAAATATAACATTTTCAATGCTGCTTCACATTTTAAGAAAGCCATTCAAGTTAACTGAGCTGCAGTCTTGTACTGCCTGCAGATTGATAGCTTTAGATAAAAACTCAGAACAACGTTTAAACCTGTTCTTACTTGCTGTCCCCATGACGATCATTGCCAAGAGCAAGACCCCCACTGTGACCCCCAGAGCAATGGTGACCCTGGACTGAGAAGTGGGCTCGACGGGGGGGACTGGGAGAGAGAGAATACTGTTTATTTATCATGTCAATAAAGCTCCTGAATTGAATTGAGAGGGAGACATACCTGTAATGTATTGTAATGCCAGTTCGTTTATCTTGAAATACTCCATTATTTCAGTAAAGTTAACTTCTCAACTTTTACAACACCACATCATTATCATAATACTCGACTGCATCACATTTGAGTCCCTCAGAAGGTATTAATGTATAACACCAGCCACACAGTTAAGTAACACAGCGAGACTGACACTAACTCAACAATAACGCCCTTTACTGAACTCTGTCTACTGTCCTCAATGGGAACTGGCTGGTTTTCAGTCCAGTCTTGTCAGCTGTCACCTGATCTACTCACCCCCATGTTGTTCTCCTGCTCTCCTGCCCTGGGGCTGGTTTACTGTTGAGTAGACATCCTCAGAAGGTTTCTGCAGCCCAGTGTAAATACTGTCTGTCTCCATAGCTTGTGCAGTAGAGCAGTAAGCTAGACAGGAAGTTCTGACTACTATGGTGAAGACTCTACAGGACTGGGTAGAGGAAAGAAGAAATAGGTTTTTACACAGGAAGTTGTGGCTGTTCTATTATTAGTTTATTAATATTCACAGCAGTCTGCTTCATTGTGCGGACAGTCTTGTAGTTTGTATCTTGGTTCCAGGTTCAGACTCACTGTAGTACTATCCAGAACCAATCGCATTCTCCCAACAGGCTACAGAGCAGTCCACACACAAAGGAAACACAGGCATTGTTTTCTCTCAGGAACTTTGTTATTTTTCAAACTAAACCCATCTCCTCCTACAGCTTTCAACCGATCAACTCGATTTTTTCGAAGAGCTATTGCGAAATAGCTGAAGTTAGTTGCTCTTGCTTATTGTGGTGATCCCGTTTGAAATGTGAGCGCAGTGCCCAGAAAATGCCATTTGTTTTGCCTGGAATTCCAAGTTTTCGGCAGTAGGGCCCCCGCCTATATACTCTATTTTGGAGAATTACACAGCCCCTGTCTGCCATCTTGTGGCAAAAGCTTGTAATTGCAGACGACCACACCTACTGTGTTCAACCCTTTACTGTCTGTTAAACAAACACACACACACACACACACACACACACACACACACACACACACAGTATTGTACATAAACTCACTACACTATAGCACTGAAATACACATACATTACTGTGCAGTAGACAATTACTGTAAACTATTATTATTATTTATTCATGAGCAGATGCCCCCCTTACCCAGGGTGACTTACAGTCGTATACAAAAAATACATTTCAAGATTATTATTAATACAATTAAGAGCAAGATACAAAACACAATGACTTCAGTTCTAGTAAATGCTGCATTAAGAAGAAAAAAAACAGCATATACAGTCCTTATTGTTTAAAGTAAAAAGGTGACGTTTATATCATGCAGTCAGAAATGACTTTTAGCAAAATGCTTCCATGTTAGTGTTTAGTGCTGTCGCCTGTTCATGTTAATCAGCTGCCAGACAGCTTGTTGATGGGCTCTCGCTGTTTGATATGAACACACTCAGCAGGTCTGGAGTAAGGAATCCAATTTCAGACACTTCCCAATCCAGGAGTTAGGGATTGATTATTATTATTTTTTATTTATTTTATTATTATTATTATTATTATTTTTTAAACCATGATTCCATTTTTGTAATAATAATAATACCGTGCTTTCGCTTTTATTAGTCTAATAATTAGCGGCGTACATGCGCAGGCTAATGCAATTACTCGACAAAGGAGTTCTTCAACGAATTAGTCAAAAAACACATCAAGTAAAGATCACACAGTCGTGTCGCTCCAGCTCCAGCGCAGTGATTTCACTGTCTCAGCAGGGCGGCACAGCTGCTGCTAAACTCAATAATACTGTTATTTAAAAACATACACTTCGATAAAACACACTGAACTCATTAAACTAAACTACAAACACTGAACATTTAAACTCCAGAAAGCAAACGCACCCAGTAAATACTACACATTTTTAAAAGCAGCAGCATCATTCTATGATTATTATTTTTCTGTCTAGTCTCCAGACTGCAGTCCACCGCGCTGCTGTTTGACTGTGTAATTGAGCCCTGTGTGCGCTCAGCGCTCCCTCACTGTCAGCAGCCGCTTGGGTGTTTATAGTAGGGATGGGCGAGACCACTGAGTCTCTTTTCGATCCGATACCAAGTAATACCAAGGCTAGTATCCCAATACCAGTACCGATACCGATACATAAAAAGGGGAAATCTGTGTGATTTCTACAGTGAAAATTGGTAAAGCAGACATCAAAAATTATATTTGAAAGCCTTTGCATTAGTATTAAATAAACTACCAATGATCAGACTTCTCTTTTTGTTTTCTGTTTAATAACAGCAATTATAAAACACATGTTCAATAACGTTCAACAAAAGTTCAATTATATTATTACCCTTTTCAGGTGTTATTCTTCACATCACTTCAGCTGAAAATTTGGGCTAATCAGATACCCTGAAGTGAAATCAACAACAGAAAATAAAAACCTCTTAAGAAGAAAAGAAGAATAAATGCTGCTCTGATTTCTAGGAACACATAGATTTAGTCTTTTAATTTAGCTTTTAATTTTTAACACATAAGCTTCTTGCAGCACCAGGCAGGATGCACTTGAGGTCAGCACTTGAAATGTAGGCTACATAAAGTAACTGTCAACCTCTACCTTGATTCTTTCCCCATTTATAAGTTTTTGTTTAGAATCAACAGCACGTTGGCATTTCCCCCCTTCAGTCTGTTTCTTCTTTGGCTCACTAACTCTCCTGCCTTTGATAAAATTATTTCTGAGGGTACTGATGAAGCGATGAATCCCAGGTGTTTTGCTGCAAGTCTGCTTAGGGATGGGAATGTTTGCTCATGCTCTTGCCACCAATGTAATGGGTCCTGGTCCCGGGGAATTAACTTTGCATTTCAATGAGTGCATCAGTACCTGTTGAGCGGTGCTGTTGGGCAGACAGAACTTTGTCAAAACATCCTCCAATAATTTTCCCACTCCCATATTTTCCTCCCCCCCACTCAATTTCTCTCCCTTAAAAATCCCCCCCTTTAATCCCCCACTCACACTTATTCCCACCCATATCCCTCCTTTTGCTGTAGCTGGGGCAGAGCTTGGGGTAGATGCAGGAGTCACTGGTGAGGCAAATCTTGGCATAGGTGCTTGGCATAGGTGCTGAGGTAGAGCCTGGCGGTGGTGACTCTGAAGTGGGCTGATGGACTTCTTGCATTTCAGTGAGCATTCGCTTTTTCATAGTTTCCACATTGTCTCTGTCACGAAATGCAAGGTTTTTAAACCTTATGTCCAAGAACGTGCTGGCAGCGAGACTGAAAGGTTTCAATCCCACTGAATCTGTGTTGACATTGCAGTGCCAGTTCTGTGGCAAGGGAGCTACCTTGACGCCCAGTGGCTGCAGCTGCTCTGAGAAGTAATGACACAAGGGGAATCACTTTTGAGACAAAAACATGTTTTTTGGCTGAAACTTCCCGCATTGCCTCTTAGAAGGGTCTCAGGGCCTCAATGGTAAAGTGGATCATGGATAGCTCTTCATTGCTTAAACATAGAATGTTCTTTCCAAGTAGACAGAGGGCTCTGGTAACTGCTTCACTCTGCTCATGGAGTCTCTCCAACATCTGTAGAATACAGAATTCCACCTTGTTTCTACTGACTGAATCAGTTTATGCTCTGCCACCTTCAGTTGCTTTTGTATTTGTTTGAGCTTCTCTGTGGCTTTCATGCTGTGGTGGAATAAAGATACAATGCTGCTGCATTTCTCCAGGAGCTGAACAACTTCAGGAACAGCTTTAATTCCATCTTTTCCCACCA
>NW_024474549.1:0-260 GCF_017654505.1 Polyodon spathula
TGTTTAAGGTGTGGGCGAAACAGGGGTAGTGCTTCCACCCAGCCTTGCGCACTGCAGAAACCCTATTTGCACCATTGTCTGTAACAACTGCTACCACCCTCTGAGTTATGCCCCATTCACCTGTTATTCTTTTTAGCTCTAAACTAATGTTGTCAGCTGTATGCTGTCCATAGAAACTACAGGTTTCTAAAACAAACTCCTGCATTTGCCAGTTGTCAATGAAATGACAGGACACAGTTAAATATGCCTCAGTGGACCTT
>NW_024474549.1:1268-2000 GCF_017654505.1 Polyodon spathula
GATCAGTTGTTTCACCGTTGTCTCCACCTGTGTCCCAATACTTGAATCTCCATCAGAATTATTTATTTTCCAAACCTAGAAGAAAAATCAAGTGCAATATTAATTCTTTTGATAACATCTGATTTCATTTAAACCTTCAATGGGGTTATTCTCTCCTTGAATTTTCTTTATTTCATCTGGGAATGTATAGGCTATTAAAGCAGTTTGTAACAGAGAAATATAATATCAGCTTCTTAAATCCAGTGATCTGTTTAAGCCTTTGTAAGCTTATTTATTTACAAGATCTCTACTGGTGTTTAAGTGCAAAGTCTGTTTATTTTTGTCTTATCACAAAACAGCTATTTCTGAGCACATCACCCAGAATAAAAATAAAAAAAAACTTCAAGTTAATATCTTTTATACAATCTTTATTGATTTGCACAAGTTTGTCCATAGTTTCATATGGAACTTTCCCAATTGGCACCCTAGCCATCCCCCATTTTTTTTTTTCATAAGCAACATTTGTTCCCCAGTTTGAAATTGTAACCCTTTAGGTAGGGGCTTAGTCCTATGCTAATTGTGCACTACTTCGATTTGTGCTTATAATTGACAGAGAAACCCCTGTAGGGTGATAGTATACTAACACAGACAGCCTAATGTCAACCAAAGATTTTACACTTAGTTGCTGGTCCATTTAGTATACATTATCCCTCAGTGATATATATGTAATATTCCTTATTCAATTTTCAATTC
>NW_024474550.1:0-2000 GCF_017654505.1 Polyodon spathula
AATAACCCACCCTCTTGCAGCTGATAAAACAGTAGCCTATTAGGTAAGTTATTTAGTCTCTCTGTGTTAGTTTATGTGCCTGTAGCAAACAGATTGCTTTCTCTGTTTTTATTGTTTTTCAAATCAAGTTATAAAACCCTCTTCAAAAACGTGTTAGTATGATTAATATCACACCATGCATTTTCAAGAATTTACAAATAAATCTGTTAATTCTTGAAAAATAAGTTTCTAAAAACTTTCCATAATCAGTACTGCTGATTATCCAGTACCACTATCCCCCAAGCCTACAGTCCTATACTGCACTGTAAAATCCCTTGCGCCAGCATTCCTATTTCATTCTCATGTGATCTGTGGTTTCAAATATGTATTCATAGGTGATTCATAAAATTCACCCGTGTCTTAAACATAAAATTCACAAACAAACAAACAAACACTTAACTTGCTTCATGAAAATATTTTTAATATAATATTTCAAGGTTGATTTACTTAATTAGTTTCAGATTTATTGATCTCCAGAAACATTTGTTTTCTTCCTAAGTGTTTTTTCAAGCAGTCAATGTAGCAGCAATCTCTACATTATCTCTCTCTCTCTCTCTCTGCACTTTCTTTTCTAGTTAACCCTTAGAAAAATAAAAAGCTCTGTGTATATCAATATAATCCAACACAAACTTTTTCATTGTTCCTTTGTATATTTGTGTTACTGTTTCAGTCCAAAGGTTGGCCATTCTTTTGCAGTCAAACAATTCATCCATTAACCTGGGTCTCTTTCCCTTATCAAACCCTCTTATGATCGGGGCAAGACAATAAGTATTCGTGCTGGTTCTTAGTACGTAGTTTTACTAAGAAGTTACTTTATCTCCACGCTTGAGCAAAATCAGAATTACTCAAACAATCATTAATAAACAACTTCTTAATTACATTTTAATGTGACCTTTTAATTTTATTTTTACAACATGTATTCCTCAAAGTTGATATAGAATCTTTAGCATTACAGTTTTTTTTTTTGTTTTTGTTTTTTGTGGGCTACCAGTCTTGAATTGCCTTTGTCTTTTTCTTCTTATGAGACACACACTCCTGATCTGTTACATGAACATGTACATTACTGTTCTGTACATAGCTTCCCTTTTTGCCATGTTTTAAAACATAGCCTATGTTCCATATTCGCCAGTCATACATTTGATGTCTGTCAATATTATATTTTTACATATTTGGAGTTGATCAGACTCCCAACAAAACAAAACTAACAAAAAAAACAACACCACTTTTTAGTGTTGTCTTGTTGTTACCAATGTTCCTTGTTTAAAGCTATGTGCTATTGGGCTTAACTGGAACTTATTGTCTGATTGTTCCTTATTTGTACCACCTAATGTGGACAGTTAAATAAGAGGCTTATCCTAGTGCCCCCTTATCGTGACTTATAAACCAAACAGTACAGACAAAGACAAAACAAGTGTAACAAATCTTCTCAAAAAAATTCAAGAAAATGCACAGAGTCCTTTTCAATCAGTTGCCAGGTTTATTGAAATATGCAGGGAGTCTGGTCCCAGGTACAGGACAAACAGAATACTTATCATTACAATGTTTGCTTGACATTAAATACCCTTCTGTATGGATGGTCCACCTTCCTTTTCTCTGACACTTAACCAATGGTCAAGGTACAACACATTAATGTTAATTTATCTGTTGTGTTTGTGTGTGTGTGTGTGTGTGTGTGTGTAGTTTAGTGTGACAACCTCTGAACTCAGTGCATTCTTCACACTCCTGGAGAAAAAAAGGTCCATAAATATGCCCCTTTCATCCTATTGGCATTATCTCTTTCGATCTCTCTGAGAACCTCTGGGTCCAAAACCAGTCCCTGGGAGCCTTTTAGCCCCTTTATGCTTTGCATTCCAAAGTCTTACAGCCTGGACCCTTCTGGTCCACAGCATTGTTATCTTTTTAGCTTGCAGTCAATGCTGGGCAAGAAGCTTGTAGACGCAGCGTCTCTATCAATTGTAAGC
>NW_024474551.1:0-2500 GCF_017654505.1 Polyodon spathula
AGTACATGCAATTTGAACCAAACAGTCTGCTATCTGCAATATTAGTCTCTTTTCCGAAAAAAAAACCACCAGTATAGCTCTGCCAGTCCACATGCGTAGCAAACTGCTAATCAATTCTCAATCCATGTTTTCCAACAAAGTCTCATTAAACGAAGAAGTTCATTTGGGATCATGCATTGATAATGCGCTGTCGGGAAAACTGCGAATATGGATGGTAAGCGTGAGTTGTATGATTAATCACATTCTAAGGGGTGATATCGTCCTATTGTTAGTCCTGCCACAGAAAAAAAAAAAAAAAAAAAACTGGCGTTGAAATTGCATGCGCTGCAAAATCAAACATTTAAAATTAAACCACCATCTGATAGAACATCATACTGTGAGTCGGATTGTTTTAGACTACACATGAGTGCACGAAAAAACCAAACACGTGTTACCAAAATAATCATTGCTGTACGATGTACAGCAACTCTAAAATGAGTGGTTTTATAATCTCTTATGTCAGATTTCTGTTGAAGTTGTAAGCATTTAATTCGCAGTTTACACAAAGACTGCAGTCCTGATTTAACCACTGCGCAATCCGAGCCCTACGTGACTGTGATATTTCAGTCATGTGATTGAGCGCGTACCGGCAATGCGTCATTATTGGAAACGTGTAATACAAAATATATTAATAAATATGCATGCATTAGCCTACACACATGTAAAGAAACAAAAAAATACAAGACAGTGTTTCGTTGTTTTGCAAAGGGCTGCATGCAATGTCTGCTCAGAGGAGCAGCCCAGCACTGAGGTGACACGGGGGTTTGGACCTGCTCTGTTCCAGACCTGGGCCGATTCAGCCCTCTAGCTACTCCTCATTGTTCTGCGGTTTGCAGCACGGAGCGCCCAGCTGACTGTGCAAGGACGAGCTTCTCGGTAGTTGGCCGTGATCGTATAGTGGTTAGTACTTTGCGTTGTGGCCGCAACAACCCCGGTTCGAATCCGGGTCACGGCAGGTGGTGTCTTCATACAGCAGAGAATCTCTTTTTATTTCTTCTTGTTTTTCCCCACACATCTTCATTTCATGCACCTTTATGAAAGAAACTAGAACACAGCAAATGCTTCATCGTGTGAGTACAGTCATGATGCATTCCAGTCTTACAAATGAGGAAAATATAACAAAACATTAGTTGCAAACGGTCAAGATTTATTTTTAAGAATTGCCTTAATTAAGCCGCATCCTTACGGTGTCCTCAAAATTGGAAAAGTGTAACACTAAACAATTAAATTGAGGCTTGTCGTGCATTTGAATCCGGGACTGTAAAAGCGAACATTTAACAATTAAACATCCATCTGATAGAACCTACTGTAGCCAAATGGTTTGATTGTTCTAGACTACACATGGGGGCGCATGAAAAAAACAGACACGTGTTACCAAAATAAACATGGCTGTATGACGATGCACAGCAGCTCTAAAACGATTGGTTTTATCATCTGTTACACGTCAGATTTCTGTTCATTTTTTAAGCATTTGATTCCCAGTGTACACAAAGACTGCAGTCCTATTTTAAGTGGGCAATCAGTCCTTGGTGACTCTGATATTTCAGTGACATGATTGAGCGCATATCCGCAATTCATCGTGTTTCAGGAACCGAGGCGTTGGTGGTATAGTGGTGAGCATAGCTGCCTTCCAAGCAGTTGATCCGGGCTCGATTCCCGGCCAACGCAATTGGTTTTTGAATGCGTCCGTTTTTTCTTTTAAGATTGGAATAAAGCGTAATACATTCCACAAATACTTTGACTTACACCCGCAATTTGTTTCTTTGTTCAAACTGGTGAATACTTTTAAAAGCATCACTTTTAGTGTTTCACTGTGAGTTAATGATCTGTGAAGTGTTAATAGTCAGTACATTAAGTCTCATTAAACGAAGGTGTTCATTTGGGATCATGCATTGATAATGCGCTGTCGGGAAAACTGCGAATATGGATGGTAAGCGTGAGTTGTATGATTAATCACATTCTAAGGGGTGATATCGTCCTATTGTTAGTCCTTCTAAGGGGTGATATCGTCCTATTGTTAGTCCTGCCAAAAAAAAAAAAAAAAAAAAAAAAACTGGCGTTGAAATTGCATGCGCTGCAAAATCAAACATTTAAAATTAAACCACCATCTGATAGAACATCATACTGTGAGTCGGATTGTTTTAGACTACACATGAGTGCAGGAAAAAGCCAAACACGTGTTACCAAAATAATCATTGCTGTACGATGTACAGCAACTCAAAGTGTGACAATTTTTGGTAAACAGAGACTCCCGCCCTACATGTGTATTTTAAAGTACAGTCTGCTAATTTGTAATATTCCCCAGACTGAAAATCTACAGTGCGCCCTCCATTGCATGTCTTCAGAGAAGCACAAAGGGAGGTCTTTCTTTTAGCAATGGAAGTTTAGTTATTTGAGAATAAATATAAATAACATAGGTTTCGATTCAAAGTATTTTTCAGTGTCTTCAGCAAGTAATCTA
>NW_024474551.1:7500-13460 GCF_017654505.1 Polyodon spathula
TCTCACCTTCAAAAATTAGGTATCACGGTGTGATCTCTTGAAACATGTACATGTGACTATAGATCAGATCATTAACTGCCATCCTGCTATAAGGGCCCTGGTTACTGACACTGAGGTGCAACGAAATATACAAACCTTAATTACGCTGCTGCGAACTCTGGTGTTTTTTAAGTCTGTAACATTGTAATTGTAAAGCAATAATGGCGCCCTTTTGGAAAAAAAACTTGTAATGGATTCATTACTGATGATGATGGATGAAGGTTGATGAAAAAATAGCGATCGTAGAAAATGGTGAGTCTGTTGAGTAGTACCGGGTTGAATGGTGAACAGCCGTTTGGAAAATATCAGGAGGATCAGGAACAAAATGGAGACTGAACACACTAACAAAAACAAACCCTAAACAGACCTTGAACAGCAACTAAACCTAAACAAGTAACAGTGTAGACAAAAAAAGAAAAGTGTAGACAAAGTACAAGATTTTAACAAAAGAGTAAATGGATGCACCTGTATGTATTTATCTAAAATAAAGTTAAAGTTACACTGTAGTTAAGTAATATGCTGTTATTTGTAAAATGAATTCCTCAAGAGAAACGGGAGTCCTCTCCAGGCCTAGCCAGCCAGCTTTAATAACAGTGTTTTGGCTTCCTAGGAGCTCTGAGATTGGAGGAGTGGATATGTGAATGAGCCAATGGGGGGAGAGGGTGATAGCAAGGAACTATGGGAATTTGAATTTTAACCTGGCCAGGCTACTGACCCTAATAAAAGGGACAGGTGGGTGAAACTTACACCCACTTTATGGAGCATGTGAATTGCTACAAACAGGACTCGACTTGCTGGCTCAGAAGCACAGGGAAGGGGCTAGAGTTCAGCCAATTACTGATCATGGAAAACTGCTGTTAAACTAATTTAAACAAAATACAATTAAAACTAAAAATGCTAACATTATTTCAAAATCCAGACCAATAAGTGACAAAACGAGTCCAAAAACAGGTTATGCTTTTGAAAGCAAAACTAGAGTTTAAAACATAATCAGAAAGCAATTCTCAACAAAAGTAGTGCATTTCTTCCAACAAATGTAGAAGTGTAGAGAGGAAACAGACGAGGCATTTTGCATAAAAAAACTATTTAAAATTTACAAATACAGGCATATTTTAATAAAATCTGGTAGCATGCAGAACTATGTGAATATTGAATAACACATTAAATAAGCGTGTTTTTTTATTTTATTTGTTTAACTCGAATGTTCTGGTTTAACGCTTGAGCTGCACATTTAAAATGCTGTGCGTGTCTTGTGCAGTATCGAATCCAGCCAGAATAAGCACATTGTTTTGAAGCGAATATTTCCAAAAACTAAATTTGATTAAAGTAGAAAGGTGACATTTATATCATGCAGTCAAAAATGACTTTTAGCAAAATGCTTCCATGTTAGTGTTTAGTGCAGTGGTCTGTTCATGTTAATCAGCTGCCAGACGGGTGTTTATGAACACACTCAACAGGTCTGGAGTAAGGAATCTAATTTCAGACACTTCCCAATCCAGGAGTCAGGGATTGATTATTATTAATTTTTTTTTTTCAAATCTGCCATTCCATTTTTGTAATAATAATAATACCGTGCTTTCGCTGTTATTAGTCTAATAATTAGCGGCGTGCATGCGCAGGCTAATGCAATTACTCGACAAAGGAGTTCTTCAACGAATTAGTCAAAAAACACATCAAGTAAAGATCACACAGTCGTGTCGCTCCAGCTCCAGCGCAGTGATTTCACTGTCTCAGCAGGGCGGCAGAGCTGCTGCTAAACTCAATAATACTGTTATTTAAAAACATAAACTTAGATAAAACACACTGAACTCATTAAACTAAACTACAAACACTGAACATTTAAACTGCAGAATGCAAACGTACCTAGTAAATACTACACATTTTTAAAAGAAGCAACATCATGCAATGATTATTATTTTTCTTTTTAGTCTACAGACTGCAGTCCACCGCGCTGCTGTTTGACTGTGTAATTGAGCCCTGTGTGCGCTCAGCGCTCCTCACTGTCAGCAGCCGCTTGGGTGTTTATAGTTAACCTCGCCCAACAAAGGAGACGCGCACCAGTACGGCTGTGGTTTTATTTGAAAGGAGATTTAACATTGCTAATGTAATTGCTAAGTCGCAAAGTACTACATTGTGGTAAATAAATAAATAAATACAAATGCGCTGTCCATTACAGGACATTTCTCATGTACCCCCTGAGGAGCGCTCGAGTACCCCCGTTTGAAAACCATTTACATTTACAACTACTTACATTTTCCCACGTGTGATTGCCTCGTACAAATCTGAGAGAGTTTCACAGTTCATTATTTAGCCTATACTGCCATCTACAGCATTACTGCGGGTGTGGTTTATTTAAAGAAGAAAAGTCATGGCCCGTACGGGGATCGAACCCGCGACCTTGGCGTTATTAGCACCACGCTCTAACCAACTGAGCTAACCGGCCACACGCATGAACCTTTTCTCATGTTAAACTGAACAATGACACATTCAAAGTAATGCAAAGGTACAATTCATTTGTAAATACTGCAGTACACACTCGATCCTCTCAGGGATGATGCTTTTTGCATTTCTTAATGACATTGGAAAATGGTCCTGTAATACGTTGTTATTTCCTCCAATTACACTGAAGAAAAGAATGTGCTCTGTTTCTAGTTCATATTAATACAAAAATAATCCTTTTCTTGCCGAAACCCGGGATCGAACCAGGGACCTTTAGATCTTCAGTCTAACGCTCTCCCAACTGAGCTATTTCGGCTTGACGTTGATTGAAGCCTGTATATAATGAGAAACGTTTAAGACCAAAAGGCAAACATCCAGGAAACGAGTAAAAACTGCTACAGGCTGCCTGAAAGCTCAGCGCTTGAACTGTCTCAACAAACGTTTAGCGCTAAAACGTGTACATTGAAAGTCTATTACCGTGTTTAACACAATCATCTGTGTTCCAATAGCGGTTAATCCACAGGGTGATCAATAGAGTGACTGCTGGCTTTGTTCACATATTATCAAGACGTTTCCATGATTCACGCATATTCTGAACAAGCACACTAGAATATGGTAGTGAAAGGAAAGCGAAATAGCAGGTTGATTGGCTCTGTTCTTGTACAGACGCGCTTTCGTGCAATCAGCCCTTGATCGCTCTGATATTGTTGTTCATGGAATTTGTGCGCGATTATCCGCAAAACATAAGAATTGGGAAAGTTTAATACAAAATAATTTTTAAAAAGGGCTCGTCCGGGATTTGAACCCGGGACCTCTCGCACCCGAAGCGAGAATCATACCCCTAGACCAACGAGCCAGCGGTGGGCAAGGTTTTGGTCCACCGAGTTTCCAAGAAGTGCAGACCTACCTGTCCTGTTATGAGGGATAAGTTTTTATATTGGGTCTACCTGTCTTGGAGACCACAGTAATTTTGCCGTCACTCCGAGCTATGTGCTATTGCCTGTTAAGGCCGCCTGACTGCTTTTAACTGCTGGCTAGCATTTCTATGGGCATCGAGAGTCGTCGACATAAACGAGTAAAGTACTTTAGGTCAGATTTCGTTTTGATATGTTTGGAATGGCTCACTTAGTCAACATGGACTTCAAAATGGAAATAGAAAAAAAAGGAGACTGGGTTTTGTTGTTCTGCAAAGGCTGTACTGCAATGTTTGCTCACAGGAGCAGTCCCAATACTGAGCGACACGGGGGTTTTGACCTGCTTCGTTCCCGACCTGGGCCGGTTCACCCCTCGTTAGACGACCTGGCATTCACGAGCTCCCCCAGAAATGCCATGTCGATGCCATGCTTAGTGCGATCTCCCGATCGACACAGCCCGTTGCAGCACAGAGCTCCCGTGTTCAAACGATCCGCCAGCCTCAACCTCCCCATGTAGTTGGGATTACAGGCACACGCCATGGCGCCCGGCGTGAGCGCGAGCGGCTAGAAGGTAATTCAAATCCCTTGTCTGAACTCACAGCGAGAGTACTCGTGCTGTTTTCCACTGACGTGGCAGCTTTTAATGCCGATTGCATTAAAAGCATTGCCGGGTCCTGCTGTACTTGTAAAAGACTGTGGCCAGATACATGAATTGGAAGAGTGTTAAGTAAAACACATGTGTATCCCAGTTTTCGTGCCGTGGATGTTAAAAAGGCAATATAAGAATACCATCTAAAAAAGGATGCGTTGGCGAGTATTAAGTCCCCCTCCTCTGAGGTGTCAGCACCATTCAGCACCGGCAGACAGAACTGATCAATCTGCACTTATTCTGCTACCAGGGAACGTCACGCGTTGGTCGCCAGAAATAACAGCAGATAGCTTGTTGGTCTAGGGGTATGATTGTTATTTTGGGTGCGAGAGGACAAGGAACAAATCCCGGAGGGGGCCGTTTCTTTAATTGTTCTGTACTACACTGTTGACCAATTTCGATCAGTAATCTGACAAACTCAGCAAAGGCAGTTTCACTGAAGAGAGTTTGGCGTTTTGCAATGAAAAGTTTCCTAATCTTTGCGGTGAATATAGTGGTCAGTATCACCGCCTCTCATTGATTGCTTCCTGTTAGCACTGCCACATAAAAAAACAAGAAATAAACGCGTTGCAGTTACGTGCCTTATAAAATGGAATATATACACATCGCATTTGATGCTCTTTTTTGGTTGTTTTAGACTACACACCAAAACAATCAAATGCGTTACCAAAATAAACAGTGTTGTATAAAGTAGAGAAACTCTAAGCTGAATAGTTTTATAGTCTGTTGCGTCACAATTCTGTTTAACACTTAAGCACTTGCTTTGCAGTTTCAAAAAGCCTACAGTTCTGGTTTAACCATCGTGCAATCAGCCCTTGATCGCTCTGATATTGTTGTTCATGGAATTTGTGCGCGATTATCCGCAAAACATAAGAATTGGGAAAGTTTAATACAAAATAATTTTTAAAAAGGGCTCGTCCGGGATTTGAACCCGGGACCTCTCGCACCCAAAGCGAGAATCATACCCCTAGACCAACGAGCCAGCGGTGGGCAAGGTTTTGGTCCACCGAGTTTCCAAGAAGTGCAGACCTACCTGTCCTGTTATGAGGGATAAGTTTTTATATTGGGTCTACCTGTCTTGGAGACCACAGTAATTTTGCCTTCACTCCGAGCTATGTGCTATTGCCTGTTAAGGCCGCCTGACTGCTTTTAACTGCTGGCTAGCATTTCTATGGGCATCGAGAGTCGGTCGATATAAACGAGTAAAGTAGTTTAGGTCGGATTTCGTTTTGATATGTTTGGAATGGCTCACTTAGTCAGCATGGACTTCAAAATGGAAATAGAAAAAAAGGAGACTGGGTTTTGTTGTTTTGCAAAGGCTGCACTGCAATGTTTGCTCACAGGAGCGGTTTATGATACTGAGCATACACGTGAACTTTTGACCATAGCTATACTTGTGAAACCGTTGCACCCCCGTTAGATCACAGCCAGTCACTCTTTATCAGAGCTGCCATGTAGATGTTCGTTCAGCTGATGTGAGTGTTCCCGATGACACAAAGCACCCATGGTCTCAGACTCCCAAAACCCATCCGGCATGAGGTGTGATCAGTACTGCTTCGCCTATTAACATAGGGGGATAGGCGTCACAGGCTACAGAATCCCGGAGCTCTTTCTTTACTGTCGTAATGCACAAGTATATCTGTTTATTACATGTATGACAGATTTCTCAAAAGCAGACTCCTGCTCTTTTTTCCATTGCCATTTTGTGTCTTTTCTAAATATGTGTGCAGTAAAACCAACATTGTTGACAGGTTCTATAAAAACATGTTGTAATAGTTCAACAGTCCAAATAGCCTTAAAAATGGAATATTATGTTGGCAGAAAATGCAGGTGCAAAATAACATAGCTTGTACCTTGTTCTTACCAAAACAGTCCTGTGTAATCCACTTTGTGAAGAAGTTCAGCCTCACTTCCCAGAA
>NW_024474552.1:0-9271 GCF_017654505.1 Polyodon spathula
AGGTACACTTACTAATCTTTAGCCGTAGGCCTTCCTCCTCCACTCTCTGAAGCACCTCGCTTAGCATCTGCAGGTGCTCCTGATCATTCTTGCCCGTCACCATGATGTCGTCCAGGTAAATGGCTACATGGGGAATTCCCTGCAGCAAACCCTCCATAATTCTCTGAAAGATAAGGACTGGATGAAACCCTAATGGAAGACAGTTTACAGTAAATAACCCTTTGTGTGTTTTTATAAGTTACATACTTTTTTTGATTCCCCATCCAATATTACCAGTTGATAGGCATGACTCATGTCCAATTTGCTGAATTTTTAAAGGGACTGAGAGCTTTGCAAAAAGATCTTACCTACCTGGGAATGGGATACTGTTCCAGTTTGTACTCCTTTTTACAGTAAGTTTGTAATCTACAAATCCTCACAGAGTTATCAGGCTTTAGCTATTGGACTATGGGAGCTGCCCACTCAGAGAATTTCACTGGTTCAATTATACCGTCTCCACAAGAGGCGGTCCAGCTCAACCTCCACCTTCGGTTTCAGAGCATAAGGCACAGGTCTTGGCTTAAAGAACCTTTATGTTGCCTCTTTGTCAAAATATAAAATAGCCATATGGGCCTCGCAATGTCCCCAATTCCTCTTGGTTTTACATTCTCATGTTTCTTCAACACATCCTGGATTTGACCTGCACCTATCTGGTTTACAGTGCCCCAGTTTAATTCCAACTCCTTAATCCAACCGCGGCCCAGTAAGGTTTGGTCCTTTGCCATGACAATACTACTACTGGCAGCTGTTTAACAGTCTCTCTGTACTGTACAGCACAGTTTGCCGTGTTCCAATGTTTTCACTCTTTCGCCTGTGTAGGTTCTGAGATGCAGGCACATGCCTTTAGCTCAGGTACTTTTGCCCCATTCCTTAGTTTGGAGTACTCTGTTTCATTCATAATTGTAACACTTTTAATTGTATTGTGATAGGCGCTACCTTGCAATGCTTGCATTGTTACGTTATTCATAATGAACACGTCTTCACCGTCACTTGCATCTGTTTCAGGATTTTCGCTAATGTGATGAGCCACCATGTTTTTTTTCCACTTTTCCCTGCTTCCTAATCTACATTAATAATGTTAAAAAGGCAATCCCGAATGTTTTCCTCCCCCTCTAGGTTTGGTTTTCTCCACAGGTGAGTTCGCCCTGCACGAAATTTCCTGATGGAATCCTTTTTTCCAGACCTGTGACACATTTCCTTGAGAAAACGACAGTCATTCGTTATGTGCTCACCACCGCATCTAAGGAACATGCCCTCATAGTTCCGCCAGTTCTGGTTCCCTCCACGTTGTTAGCTTTTGCACTGTAGCCTGGCTAATGTTTCCAGTAATCCATTGCAAACTTTGCCATTGTAAATCCTGAAGTGTTCACTCTCCAATGCCTGAGCAAGTTTCAGTGCTTTTTCAAATGTTAACTCTGTTTCTGCTAGAAAGCCTGCAAAGAATAGTGATCATATCACTAGCCTCTCATTGATTTGCTTCCTGTTCTCGCACTGCCACATATTCAGTCACACTCTCATTTGCCTATTTGTTTCTCGAGTTAAATTTAAAGCGTTGAACTATTTCGCTGGGCTTTGGGTTGTAGTGCGTTTTCAACAGTTCAACTAAATCGTCAAACGATTTGTCCCCTGGCTTATCTTGGCTTAACAAATTTCTCATCAGACTATATGTTTGGCTTCCTACTGAACTTAAGAGAATCACCCTCTTTTTATTGCCGTTGTCAATCTCATTTGCTTCAAAAAAATGCGACAGCACTTCGTTGAATTCCTCCCATGTCTGTAGCTGACTATCAAACGGCGCGGTTGTTGAGACCGTGGCAGCCATGTTCCGTTGTAACAAGCGCTCCCGCTAACGTTAGCAGGTTTGGCCGAAGCTATGCAGCTACACTTGTCTCTTATTCTCCGTTTTCAACGACCTAAGACAAGTCGCCCGATTTCCTCGTCGCCATATGTGATAACCCGAGATCCAAGATTCAAGAGTATAACTTTAATCACAGTGTCTTTATTAGAACAACCTCTGTTGAAACCTGCACATTAGCGTTTCCTAAGGACTTCCTCGACCCCCCGGTATCCCAGGTAGAGGGTAAGTATGTAGGGCGCTACTGACCTCTAGTGGCATAACTTGAACTGCATTATGTACATACACCTTCGTTTACATTAACATACTGACTATTAACACTTCACAGAGCATTAACGCACAGTGAAAGTGATGCTTTTAAAAATATTCACCAGTTTGAACAAAATAAATTGCGGGTGTAAGTCAAAGTATTTGTGGAATGTATTATGCTTTATTCCAATCTTAAAAGAAAAAAAAAACGCATTCAAAAACAAATTGCGTTGGCCACGAATCGATGCCGGGTCAACTGCTTGGAAGGCAGCTATGCTCACCACTATACCACCAACACCTCGGTTCCTGAAATGATGAATTGCTGGTACGCGCTCAATCATGTGACTGAAATATCACAGTCACCAAGGACTGATTGCCCACTTAAAATAGGACTGCAGTCTTTGTGTACACTGGGAATCAAATGCTTAAAAAATGAACAGAAATCTGACGTGTAACAGATGATAAAACCAATCGTTTTAGAGCTGCTGTGCATCGTCATACAGCCATGTTTATTTTGGTAACACGTGTCTGTTTTTTTCATGCGCCCCCATGTGTAGTCTAAAACAATCAAACCATTCGGCTACAGTATGTTCTATCAGATGTATGTTTAATTGTTAAATCCACTATGAAAAAATTATATATTTTAAAATATATTTGTAACGGTGCAATATATTTTAAAAAAAAGATATCCATAAACATACATATAATATTACAAACATTGCCATTTTAATGTATTTCACAAAATATCTAAATACTTTTTGAATATATTTGTAAATACATTGGAAGATATTTCAAAATATATTTTAAATATATTCAATATACAAATAAAATGTATTCCATAATATTCCATAATACAATTGCCATATAAATATATTGAACATGTAGTTGACATGTTATATTATATTGCACAATGTATATATATATATATCTATATATATATATATATATATATATATATATATATATATATATATATATATATATATATATAGTAAACGATCCTCACACTCACGGAGTTCGTTGCCCCTTTAAGACCAGACCCAGGACACAGAAATGGAATTGCTTTAGCGCTGACGCGCACTTTTAATAAACACCAATCAAATAAATTAAACAAAACAAACAAAACAGAAACAAACACCTAGCTCTCTCTTGGAGCTCTAACTAACATTAACGGGAACCTAACTAAACATTCAGGATGGCTAAGCCGTTTACCTGATACCAACACCAAATACAAACTCACACGAGCTTCACTCCGTACTTCACCTTCAATTCGACTGCTCACTCACACAGCCGGGCTCTTCTCTCAGCAGCAACTGGAACTGGCTGCTCTCTTAAATACCCTGCACCTGGCTCTAATTTACAATTACCACCAGGTGCAGGGGATAACTAAACAATAAAACAATTACACAATTAACTAACCAAATGCAGCATGCAAACTGGCTATGGGAAGGATTTTAAACCTCCCTCACCCTAACGGTACCTTACATGGTCCCTATTTACAATATATATAGGCATTTTATATATAGATATATGTTAATAATATCCCTACTTCTACATACACGTTTCAAATCGCTAAAACCTAATTCTATATTTTCCTTATTTAAATTTACAGTATAATCGTAAATCTCGAAAACTACTCACTTCTAAATCATTTGTAGTCATTTTTGTATTACTTTAGCCATTTTCTATAAATTCGCCCGTTTTTGAGGCAATAGGTATTTTCAATTAGGTCCTGGTCATAAAGCAAAGTTTGTTACTACCCAGGAGGCAAAAAAAAAAAAAAAAAAAAAAAAAAGTTACACTGTGTGATGAGTGGCTTTAGGCTCAAGTATAACCACACAAAACCCTAAATCTAAGCTACAATTAAACTATGATAATATGGTGGTGGTGAAATGTAGTGATGGAATCAACTTGTGTGACAAATGCATATTGTGTAAAACATTACTTTACCTGTGGCCCGCGGGCCGGGAGATTGAGAGCCCTGGCATAAAGCCATGTTATATTTTAATATTGTGAGTTCTGTAATTGCTAGATACTGTACTAGAAACTTTATTTTTCTACATTTACATTTTGTTGAATTTGCTTCCAGATAATTTATCGTACTGTTTTTTTTTTATTTATTAGAAAATGGGTAAATCTGTCAAACGAAGCTATGCTCAACTGAGTTGTAAAACCTCCTTTCCTGAAATAAACACTTCGATGGTGGAAGCAGAAGTAAACTAATAATGTGCAGCAGGGCGGGAGGAAGCTGCTTAATCGTATTGTTTGCTTATTTTTAGAAAGGTGTCACCCCCTCTGCACATGTGTTATTTTGTATTTGTTTGTTGTGTTGTTTTTTATTTTGTTTATAGATGACGGCGAACCGCCGTGTGTTTTGTTTGTTTATTATTTATTGTTTGACGCCGTAGCTGTGTTTTAGTTTTGCCACTAAGTCATAGCGTTGACATTTGTTCTCTTATTTCAACTAGATGATAGCAGACTCTGTGAGACTGTCAAAAATTGTCAGCAATGCCTATATTTCAAGTCACCACAGCGGGGTATTTTTTAAAGTTTTCAACTAGTAATAATCACGCCTCGGACAAACCTCATGGGATATAATACTGCCACCGCGCAAAGCTACTGAACAAGCAATAACTAAATGCTACCCGCTACAGCAAATAGATTTGAATTGCCAGTGGGCAAGTTTCTTCAAAATAATACAGAAAAGTTAAATGAAGCCTTGAATGTAGAGGTTTTTATTATCAACACTGCAGCTGCACAATGCAACAGAGACCACGTTTTTGATTCCGATAATATATGAACTGAAGTATAGACGTCATTGATTTGGTGCACATGAGTGATGGGATAGCAAGATGCAAATTTCTCTGTCTTGCAGCTAACATAAGCAAAGTTTTTTTTGTTTTCATAATGGTCACTGGTTATAAGTTTTCATCCTTCAATGTGGGATTTTATTTTTCTATTCTTTGATTTGACAAATACCTCCACCAGTAAATAAACTAATTCTCATACCAGGAGTTGAACCCAGGTCACCTGGGTGAAAAACCAGAAATCCTAACCACTAGACTATATATCGCTAAACTAAATCGCTGCTTTTTGTTTGCTTCCTGAAGCCAGCAGAGAAATGTGCAGGTAGTTTTTTTACAATGCTTTCATCAAATGGGCAATACAATTAATTGAACCTGGATTGTTCATTTCAAACAGCACAATTATTTGTTTAATAGAGTGTGTCTTTATTTTGTGATATTTTGATTAATACCCGTGAGTTTCATTTTGATTTTGACACCTTCTTTCCTGCACGGGTTTGAAAAGCATAAACTTTAACTGCAATACTTGTACCTGTGATTCCGTAGATATAAAAATAAACATGACATCTGCCAAAATCCGGGTATAACCAGGGACCTTTAGATATTCATCCTAACGATCACCCAACTGAGCTATTTCGGCAGGAAGGACATCTTTGATCAAACTCTTCTTTCTTCTATGAGAACCAACAATACAATAACAGAAGATGAAATGTCTGGTATGGTAGAGGGGCACTCCATTTTTTCTCTTCGATCTGCACAGCACATACTCCCTAAGAGTTTTTAATAAAGATTTTGTGAGGCCAGATAGTCGTCTTGTTCTGCACAGATCTGCAAATCCATGGAATTTGAAAACATTCCACATTTTAACATGCATTTAAGAAGAGTCCGAGTATCAAAATTGTCGTTCTGTGTGTCAAGCAGCAGTCGAAGCCAAGAAGTTGCAGAGTGCAGTCTCACTCCATTTAATATACAGTCAGACTTGCATTGACAATGGACTATGCACACTATATGCATTGTTCTGGGCTGGGTGGCTCTTTACCTGGGGACATGAAATATACATACATTCCACCCGGTTTCAAACTGGGGAACCTTTCGCGTGTATAGCAAATGTGATAACCACTACACTAGGGAAACACCTTGCCTGGTGACTGTTTCTTGTGTTGACCTCTAAGCATAGTGCCGAGATCCCATTTTGGATCCTGCAGTACAAGGCAGTCCAGTTACAGCCCAGCATGAATGTAACAGTGCTTGCATGGCAGTTTACATAGCGTAGTGGTTATCACGTTCATCTAACATGCGAAAGGTCCCTGGTTTGAAACCGGGTGGAAACATATAATCACGTTTTTGTTGTTGTTGTGGTCTCCTCTGTCTGGAAGTCAAGCAGGAGACAATTACATCCCTAAAGTAGACAAATCTAAATGTAAAACTAAATTGCCAAAATGGTTTAATAGATCAATTAAAAAAAATATTCAGCGAAAAAAGGCACTTTACAGAGCATTAAAAAAGGACCAAAAAGAAAGTACGCAGAAAGAGTACACAGAACTGCAAACGCAAGTCAAAAAGGAAGTTAGAAAGGCCAAGAGAGAAATAGAAATGAACATTGCTAAGGGAGCTAAAACCAATTCCAAAATGTTTTTCCAATATTACAACAGCAAGAGAACATTCAAAGAGGAGATTAAATGTTTAAGAGATACAAATGGCAAAATCGTAGAGGAAGAAAAAAAATAGCAAATATATTAAATGATTACTTTTCACAAGTTTTTACAAAGGAAGATACTGACAACATGCCCCACATGTCATCCAGTTCCTATCCAGTTTTAAATAACTTTAGCATAACTGAGGCAGAAGTGTTAAAGAGACTAGGAGCTCTTAAAATAAACAAATCCCCTGGGCCGGATGAGATCCTCCCAGTAGTACTCAAAGAAATGAAAGAAGTAATTTACAAACCGCTAACCAAGATCATGCAGCAGTCTCTTGACACAGGGGTGGTACCGACAGACTGGAAAATTGCAAACGTAATACCGATCCACAAAAAGGGAAACAAAACTGAACCAGGTAACTACAGACCAGTAAGCCTGACTTCTGTTATATGCAAACTTATGGAAACTATAATAAGATCCAAAATGGAAAATTACCTTTATGGTAACAGGGTCCTGGGAGACAGTCAACATGGTTTTAGGAAAGGCAGATCGTGCCTAACTAACTTGCTTGATTTTTTTGAGGATGCAACATCGATAATAGGTAATTGCAAAGCATATGACATGGTTTATTTGGATTTCCAAAAAGCTTTTGACAAAGTCCCGCACAAAAGATTAATTCTCAAACTGAACGCAGTTGGGATTCAAGGAAACACATGTACCTGGATTAGGGAGTGGTTAACATGTAGAAAACAGAAAGTACTGATTAGAGGAAAAACCTCAGAATGGAGTGTGGTAACCAGCGGTGTACCACAGGGGTCAGTATTAGGTCCTCTGCTATTCCTAATCTACATTAATGATTTAGATTCTGGTATAGTAAGGTACAGCCTCCACCCTGTTATGGGTAGATCTGTTTTTCCAGTGTCTACATTGTATACCATTTCCCAGTTACTGGTGGAATTACGTACTGTATCTGTTTTACTGCCCCTTTATCACAGGCAAGACATTTACGCTACACACTGAAACAAACAATGTTAAATCGGTTCTGCCAGCGAATCGAAGGATACGATCAATGATCAGAAGCGCGGAGTTACATAACAGCAGCACTGCAAGAATAAATGCTGGTTTCTCTAGAAGTTCCTTTGATTCTTTCCTCCCATTAACACACCTACAACACCTGCGCCAATATAAAGCAAGGTAAGTATGCTTGTTTATTTTACATGCATTGCACATGTTTCAAATCGATCCTATTGTTACAACTAAAATTAACCACTTTGCATTATTTAGGGTTATCATATAACTCCATGTACACAAGGACAGTTTGGGATGCACCCAATGTATCCTGGTAAGTGTAGTCCAGCTGTGAAAGGTACCCGAGACAGACATAGCATACCATTGCATTGTGATGCGGGTTGAAAAGACTGAACTGTCCTAGTGTACACAGAGTCGTTAGGTATCCATATTATTAAATGGCCTGCTGAAACCGGCACAAACACTTACTCTCTCACTGCGTAAATTAAGACAATATCAGTGAAGATGATGGACAGCCTTTGGAACAGTACTGTTGCCACACTGGCATGATTTAAGTGCTGAATAACCAGCATTTCTTTATCAAAATACTAGCAATGTGGGACAGGCCATATTCAAACCACGCAAATAATGGAGGATAATCCAGTGTCCATTTTGAAGTAGCCTACAAGAAAAAATTTGAATATATAAAGTCTTCTTTAATATTTTACGGCAAGCTATTTGGAGGGTTTTGATGCAAGTGGAAACACAAAAGAATATCATCCTGCTCTTGGTGAATCCAATGTAACATTTTTAAATCTGGTAATCCTGAGCTAGTTCCTTGTCTCACCACTGAAACATTATGACATATTCTGCAATTAGTTGCTAGTTCCCTGTCTCAACACTGAAACATTACGACATATTCTGTAATTACTTTTACTTAAGAAAACTATATAAGAACGGTCCAGTTTTTTTGTATTGTAATAGTGAGTAACTCCTATTTTTTCATGACAGACTACTTACCTCATAGTACCACTGAGAGACAGGAAAGCTGTGTGTGATTGCTAGCCAGTTTCTGTGGACCTTGAAATCTGTCGAATGGCTACATAAAACTTTAATTACAAAAAAATGTAAGAAATCACGTGCAAGTGTAGCCTATGTATAATAATGACAGTGACTATACAGGCAAGGTTTGATTAAACAAAACAGGCTACATGTGCATAGTTACCATACTAGTACCACAGTCAAAAAACAGGAGATTTCCCTTCAATTCATCGAAGCTGTAGCAACTTTGAAGCAGTTAAAATAATGTAATAATAAGCAATGCTATTGAAGAATGTAACATAAAAATACTACTTCATTGTGGAGTTAATTCCCTTTACACTGGACAGGGTTATTACCGCAACGTTTAATAAAATAAGAACATAAGAACATAAGAAAGTTTACAAACGAGAGGAGGCCATTCGGCCCATCTTGCTCGTTTGGTTGTTAGTAGCTTATTGATCCCAAAATCTCATCAAGCAGCTTCTTGAAGGATCCCAGGGTGTCAGCTTCAACAACATTACTGGGGAGTTGATTCCAGACCCTCACAATTCTCTGTGTAAAAAAGTGTCTCCTATTTTCTGTTCTGAATGCCCCTTTTTCTAAACTCCATTTGTGACCCCTGGTCCTTGTTTCTT
>NW_024474553.1:0-5174 GCF_017654505.1 Polyodon spathula
TTTTCAGGCTGAAAAAGTCCCTTGGGTCGACACTGTCAATACCTTTTAGAATTTTGAATGCTTGAATTAGGTCGCCACGTAGTCTTCTTTGTTCAAGACTGAACAGATTCAATTCTTTTAGCCTGTCTGCATATGACATGCCTTTTAAGCCCGGAATAATTCTGGTCGCTCTTCTTACAATACAAGTCATGTAACAGATTAGTGTGATGAGCTGTCTGAACACCAGCCTGACGTGCAGCTCTACCATGTTTACATTAATCAAACGTCAAAATAAAAAATGTATAACCACGGTTAAGTGCTTGTCCAAGAGTAAAATATCAAACTGTTTAGCTTCCTTACTATGTGGTTATAAGCAGGCATTTTAACAGATGCACTCCGATTGCTAAAGTCAGGAACCAACTCCACCTCACAGACGTGAGCCCGCCATTACAGTTTTCGAAAGACTTTATTGACAACTAATGGTAGGTAACAACACACCAAGCCGAGACAGTATTCTCTGCACACACAACACATTGCTTTCCTGCTTCGCGTACCGATAGCGATTTGCTTAAACAATCTACTAAATTTAAAAATGTATGATATCGATAAACGACAAAGCAACATAGGCAGCGCGATTAGGAGGCAGCACATATTAAAAAGGTGTTTTTGTTGGACGGATTTATTGAAACCGCATGTTGCTGAAGGTCATCCAGTTCTATTTTTTTAGAAGTAGTAAGAGATGTCTAAATAAAGATTTAAAAATATAAATTGTATACTGCTATTCGAAACACTGGTATGACCAGCAGAAGGGCTGCACAGGATAACACACGTGACAAATAATCTTAAACACAGTTGATTCCATCTAGAACCACTAATCTCTTATTCCAACCAGTATCTACAGTCTCCTCAGAGCCTGTCAAAAATTGCTAGCTCTGACTATATTTCAAGTTGTTACAAGCAGGGTATTGGGTCAAGTTTTCAACCGGCAATAATCGCTCCTCAGATTTATCTCATGGGTTATGATACTGCCACTGCACAAAGATAACATACACCCTGAAAGCCGGGCTTCCCCTTTGAGTGACACTAGAGTCCTTGATACGGTATCATTTATTAGTGCAGACATAAGAACATAAGAACATAAGAAAGTTTGCAAACGAGAGGAGGCCATTCGGCCCATCTTGCTCGTTTGGTTGTTTGTAGCTTATTGATCCCAAAATCTCATCAAGCAGCTTCTTGAAGGATCCCAGGGTGTCAGCTTCAACAACATTACTGGGGAGTTGATTCCAGACAAACACATTGCATTTCAAAATAAATATGCATTGATATAAAATATTGCTTATGCTAGCCCAAATACACAAAACAAACAACACATAACAGAGACCAGTGAGTTTGAAATGCACTGCCGCTTACATAAAGGCTTGCTGGGATTGCAATATGCTAATATCGCCCCATCCAATGATCGCTTGTGTGCGCAGCTTTAAGGTTCTGACTCCTGGTGTCAGGATGTTGCAGCACCTGCGTGATTAAGTGCTAAATAATTAGCATTTATTTTTAACAAAATACTTAGCAATGTGGGACAGGCCATATTCAAAGCATGCAAACAATGGAGTGCCCTCTAATGTCCATTCTGAAATAGCATGAAAGGAAAAACAATGCGAATATATGGGCTGGTTGAATATTTTACAGCAAGCTATTTGGAGGTTTTTGATGCAAGTGGAAACACAAAAGAATCTCATCCTACTCTTGGTGAATCCAATGTAACATTTTTAAATCTGGTAATCCTGAGCTAGTTCTCTGTCTCGACACTGAAACATTATGACATATTCTGTAATTATTTTGACTGAAGAAAACTATACATCAATATAATATAAGAATATAAAGTGGTCCCATTTTATTTTATATATTTTTTTGTATGCTAATAGCGAGTACATTTTTTTTCCCTACGAGAAATCACAGGAAGTGTAACATACGTATCATAATGATACTAGTGACAATACAGCCAGGTTGCTAGGCAACAAAACAACATGCAGAGGCAGAGTTACCATAGCACCAGAGTGACACAAAATTAACTTATTTTTTTCCCTTCAGTTCATCGAAGCTGTAACAATTCCAAAGCAGTTCAAATAACTATATAAAATATAGTAAAGTGGAGAATTGTTTCGTTTCCTTACTGTGTGGTCTCTTCTAATTCTGTAAGAGAACATGCAAGTGCACTTATTTTTCTTAGTAAGACACGATTAAATTAAAAAAACAAAACTTAACTTTGAAGCATACATTTAATATTAGTTGAACCACCTATCTGTCCAGCACGATGGACTAACAAACCTAAAAAGACAAATACCCACCAATAACAACCTACTTTAACCACTATATACAGTCTCCTCTACTTTGAATGTGTCATTGTTCAGTTTAACATGAGAAATGTTTCATGCGTGTGGCCGGTTAGCTCAGTTGGTTAGAGCGTGGTGCTAATAACGCCAAGGTCGCGGGTTCGATCCCCGTACGGGCCATGACTTTTCTTCTTTAAATAAACCACACCCGCAGTAATGCTGTAGATGGCAGTATAGGCTAAATAATGAACTGTGAAACTCTCTCAGATTTGTACGAGGCAATCACACGTGGGAAAATGTAAGTAGTTGTAAATGTAAATGGTTTTCAAACGGGGGTACTCGAGCGCTCCTCAGGGGGTACATGAGAAATGTTCTGTAATGGACAGCGCATTTGTATTTATTTATTTGTTTACCACAATGTAGTACTTTGCGACTTAGCAATTACATTAGCAATGTTAAATCTCCTTTCAAATAAAACCACAGCCGTACTGGTGCGCGTCTCCTTTGTTGGGCGAGGTTAACTATAAACACCCAAGCGGCTGCTGACAGTGAGGAGCGCTGAGCGCACACAGGGCTCAATTACACAGTCAAACAGCAGCGCGGTGGACTGCAGTCTGTAGACTAAAAAGAAAAATAATAATCATTGCATGATGTTGCTTCTTTTAAAAATGTGTAGTATTTACTAGGTACGTTTCCATTCTGCAGTTTAAATGTTATATGTTTGTAGTTTAGTTTAATGAGTTCAGTGTTTAGTTTCTTTACCCATGTTTATGTTTTGATATATAATGTATTTTCAGTCTATAACAGTACTCCCTGTTATGCTTATTGACAGTGAAATCACTGCGCTGGAGCTGGAGCGACACGACTGTGTGATCTTTACTTGATGTGTTTTTTGACTAATTCGTTGAAGAACTCCTTTGTCGAGTAATTGCATTAGCCTGCGCATGCACGCCGCTAATTATTAGACTAATAACAGGGAAAGCACGGTATTATTATTATTACAAAAATGGAATGGCAGATTTAAAAAAAAAATGTAATAATAATCAATCCCTGACTCCTGGATTGAGAAGTGTCTGAAATTGGATTCCTACTTATCCAATGCCTGCCATCGTGTGTTCATAAACACCCGTCTGGCAGCTGATTAACATGAACAGACCACTGCACTAAACACTAACATGGAAGCATTTTGCTAAAAGTCATTTTTGACTGCATGATATAAATGTCACCTTTCTACTTTAATCAAATTTAGTTTTTGGAAATATTCACTTCAAAACAATGTGCTTATTCTGGCTGGATTCGATACTGCACAGCATTTTAAATGTGCAGCTCAAGCGTTAAACCAGAACATCCGAGTTAAACAAATAAAATAAAAAACACGCATATTTAATGTGTTATTCAATATTCACATTGTTCTGCAAGCTAAAAGATTTTTTTAAAAGCATGCCTGTATTTGTAAATTTTAAATAGTTTTTTTTATGCAAAATGCCCAGTCTGTTTGCTTCTACACTTAAGAATTTGTTGGAAGCAATGCACTAAATTTGTTGAGAATTGCTTTCTGATAAGAGTTTTAAACAAACTTATTTTTCAAAAGCATCCTAAATATGTTTTTTTAAGACTGAAATTGTCACTTGTTCCAGTAAATAATTACATTTAAGAGCGAGTTCGACCGGGAGCAGTTAAAACAGTAAAAACATTTGCTCACATGAGTAAAAACCAATAAAAGCACATAAGTATTGTAATGGGTTGAACACAGGGGTTGTGTTACTCCTCCAAAACTATTTGTAAATAGTTGTATTATAGTTTAATGTGTGTGTATAAAAAGGTCAGAAGAAAGAAAGTGTTTACAACACCTTAACTGGGAAATTGTGAAATTGAAAGCTTACAGGAGCGACGAGGCCCGCAGTTGTTGAGATTGGTAATATAGAAGCGTGGTACATTTTTATAGGGGTATAGCTTCACACAATCTACATTACTCAATCGTAGGTTCAATTAAAATACTTGTGTCATTGTCATCTTAGTACATGTAAAATTGACATGCTTACATGTCTGTACAGGTGAAAAGGTATACGCATAAACATAAGAACTGACATTCAGCTAGTTTAGTCACTCAGATTATTTGCATCCCAGTTTTTTGTTAGTCCTTTAAGTTGATATGCCAATAGATTTGTCAAAGCTGTGATGATGATCCCTTTGTTTAGGTCCCTTTGGTTAATCATGTTGAGATGCTTGTTGCCTGTGAGACTCCCACAAGGATCATCCCTTCTACAAGTGCATGTAACCTGGCCCAGCATGGATCTGTGTGGCACATATGGCAATGGAGTTTGTAAGAATAGCTAAAATTAACAATGTGCCATGTAGTTTACATAAAGTAAATGAAATACTGACTGAAATTAGAATTTCAAAGTAGATGTAAAATAAAAATCCAGTAAATATACAATTTTTAAAGCCATTTTGACATTAAAATTTATCACATGCTGATGCGCTTGGGGAGACCAAATCAATGATATATGATCCTCAGAGCCAGCATGGCATGAGAATAGAAGTTGCAGGATATAGAAGCGTGGTACATGCCGAGTTAAGATTATATAAAATAATGTTAATCGAAAAATTGAAATAGCGCCAAAAGGATATAGCAGCAAAAATGATGACAGCATCTGACAGAACACCAGTGACATCATGCCAAGTGATAACCTAAACAATAACAAGTGCGTTGTCATGCCATCAAACACCTATAAATACCTCCAATGTTTTGATTCAAACACATAATATCCCTTGAGAAAGATATGTACAACATATCAAAACGTTGGGCAGCTGGCTCTTTGATAATATATATAAGCCCCTGATATAGTAGTGCCAGGCATTTAT
>NW_024474554.1:0-5000 GCF_017654505.1 Polyodon spathula
AAGAATCACAAGCCCCTGAAACATACCAATTCTTATAAGCACTTGTTAAAAGCAGATTTGTTAAAAAAAAAAAAAAAAAAGCATCAAACAGCCGTTTTGGTTTCAGGTCGACACCATTTTTTAAAAAGTCTCTACATGCATATCACACAGTAACACTGCTGTACTCAGTATGGATTCAATGACTGTGTATTCACCTTATAGAAACACATTCTCACAAACACAGAACAAAACCCCCATACTGCACAATGCAGTGGCGCAGTCATGTCTGATTACAAACAATGCAGTGTTTCCTGCATCACTGCACTATCCACGCTGTGTACGCGCCTCATCACGAGAGATGTGATCAAACTCAAAAACAGGCTGCACACGTCATTGCACTTGATCAAGTACCGTATTACATGCAGTCAGTTTGCCCTGGAATGATTCGGATTGCTTGATTCTTACAAGCAGATTATTTTACATTGGTTGGTATAGGAATGATTTGGTCCCAGTGGTTTTCATCACTGTATGTGGCTCTGATAAATGATGTGCACTGTGTGTGTGTGTGTGTGTGTGTGTGTGTGTGTGTGTGTGTGTGTGTGTGTGTGTGTGTGTGTGTGTGTGTGTGTGTGTGTGTGTGTGTGTGTGTGTGTGTGTGTTTGCATATTTGGACACAATGTTCTTGTATAATACAGTTTGTTTGTAGAATTGTGCACTTTGTGTGTGGGTGTGTTTTATAATACTGCTCTCACATTAAATGACCTTTAATGGTGCAGGATACACTAAACACTTATTACACAGAGTGCTTTAGTTTGGCATTTTATTTGACTATTAACTTGTGATTAATATGGTTGTGCCACAGCGTTTAGTAAATGTCTTTTTTCTTCCCTATATTTTTGCTCTCCATTTGCACAGTGCTGATTTCGGGCAGCAGGCTTGCGCAGATCTAGTCAGGAGGCTGCGAAGGCTAGAATGGCTCAGATATGAAAAATATCTTATTGACACTCACATATTAGATTTTAGTTGTAGGTTCTTAATGAAGTGACAATGAAATGCATTCCTCTTTGAAAGAAGTTTGTGCAATTAAGAAATGGGATTGGTAGAAACAAGCTGTAGAACAAGCTGTGATTGTCACTGTGTCCTGTGCATCTCATATTGAATATGTGATAGTCATTGTGTCCTGTGCATCTCATATTGAATATGTGATAGTCATTGTGTCCTGTGCATCTCATATTGAATATGTGATAGTCACTGTGTCATGTGTCATCTCATATTGAATATGTGATAGTCACTGTGTCCTGTGCATCTCATATTGAATATGTGATAGTCACTGTGTCCTGTGCATCTCATATTGAATATGTGATAGTCACTGTGTCCTGTGCATCTCATATTGAATATGTGATAGTCATTGTGCATCTCATATTGAATATGTGATAGTCACTGTGTCCTGTGCATCTCATATTGAATATGTGATAGTCACTGTGTCCTGTGCATCTCATATTGAATATGTGATAGTCATTGTGTCCTGTGCATCTCATATTGAATATGTGATAGTCACTGTGTCCTGTGCATCTCATATTGAATATGTGATAGTCACTGTGTCCTGTGCATCTCATATTGAATGTGTGATAGTCACTGTGTCCTGTGCATCTCATATTGAATGTGTCACTGTGTCCTGTGCATCTCATATTGAATGTGTGATAGTCACTGTGTCCTGTGCATCTCATATTGAATGTGTGTCATAGTGTGTGTCTCATATTGAATATGTGATAGTCATTGTGTCCTGTGCATCTCATATTGAATATGTGATAGTCACTGTGTCCTGTGCATCTCATATTGAATGTGTGATAGTCACTGTGTCCTGTGCATCTCATATTGAATATGTGATAGTCACTGTGTCCTGTGCATATTGAATATTGAATCATGTCTGTGCATCTCATATTGTGTCAATATTGAATGTGTGATAGTCATTGTGTCCTGTGCATCTCATATTGAATATGTGATAGTCATTGTGTCCTGTGCATCTCATATTGAATGTGTGATAGTCACTGTGTCCTGTGCATCTCATATTGAATGTGTGTGATAGTCATTGTGTCCTGTGCATCTCATATTGAATATGTGATAGTCACTGTGTCCTGTGCATCTCATATTGAATATGTGATATCATGTGTCCTGTGCATAGTCACTGTGTCCTGTGCATCTCATATTGAATATGTGATAGTCACTGTGTCCTGTGCATCTCATATATTGAATATGTGATAGTCACTGTGTCCTGTGCATCATATTGAATATGTGATAGTCAATATGAATGATAGTCACTGTGTCCTGTGCATCTCATATTGAATATGTGATAGTCACTGTGTCCTGTGCATCTCATATTGAATGTGTGATAGTCACTGTGTCCTGTGCATCTCATATTGAATATGTGATAGTCATCTCATATTGAATGTGTGATAGTCATTGTGTCCTGTGCATCTCATATTGAATAATGTGATAGTCACTGTGTCCTGTGCATCTCATATTGAATATGTGATAGTCACTGTGTCCTGTGCATCTCATATTGAATATAGTCACTGTGTCCTGTGCATCTCATATTGAATGTGTGATAGTCATTGTGTCCTGTGCATCTCATATTGAATGTGTGATAGTCACTGTGTCCTGTGCATCTCATATTGAATATGTGATAGTCAAGTAGTTAAACAAGCCTCACCTGTGCAATGTGTCCTGTGCATCTCATATTGAATATGTGATAGTCACAATGTCCTGTGCATCTCATATTGAATATGTGATAGTCACTGTGTCATGCATCTCATATTGAATATGTGATAGTCACTGTGTCCTGTGCATCTCATATTGAATGTGTGATAGTCACTGTGTCCTGTGCATCAATATTGAATGCCAGTCATTTCTGCTGTGCATGTCATATTGAATAACAGATGACCTGCTCCCTTGCATCTCATATTGTGATAGTTCAGGGCAGACACGTGTTGACTTTGGACATAGCTGGGAACAAAAAAGGACGGGAATTAATTTAGTTAGACATTTAAGCAGCAAGGGTATTCTCAAACAGCTGCATTAATACTATAACACGGGCATAACGCAGTTCATGGTAAGTTTACAGAACTGTAAACCCACAAGAGATATACAACATGACAGACCAGACACAGCAAAACACAATAATAAAAAAAAAAACGCCGCCCGCATTATCATTAAGGTGAACTGCACCACTGCTAACCATAAAATCACCCATCAGCCACTACTTTCTGCTGTCTTGTAATCCACAGTAACAGCTGACCTGCTCCCTTGCAGTGTTTATAGTTAAGAATAAACACACTCATTAACATTTAGTGAAATGCGGGTTTCCATGCGGAACTGGGTGTGGATTTTCCCGTGTGTTTCGTGTGTAAATTTCCCCATTTGGCATGAGTAAATGAGTTTACCCTATGCTGTTTATTTATTCATTGTGTTTATATGTCTCGTTGTTTTGTTGTCACTGTATTTACCCGGCGAAGGAAGCGTTTATCCCGGATAACCACTCCCGTGATGAGCGGCGCTGCCATGACAACCTATCAAATCACCCGCACGGCTGCTATACTTTAGAGCGCGTCAGGAACGTTTTATTGTTTCAACAAAATAAAATCAATAAGATTGAGCTGAGCTGCCAGTGTGTAATAAACAAACCCTCAAATATCAGAGAATAGATACAGAGACAAGCCGTGGCACCAGCAAGAGGGGACAATGAAAGCGCCAGTTACAGTTTAAATAAATAAATAAATAACGACATGAAACAAAAATACATGTGGGTATATTTTAATTTAAAAAATCTATACCTTCATAATTCTGAGTATTTATCTAAATAATGTTAATTCTAATTCTTTACAAATTAATCATTTCTGTTTCCCCCGAGTGCTAAGTAATGTGGCTTTATAGCTTCTTAACATTAATGGATTTTAGAAATCATCTATGCTAGTCTGCCCCTCAAACAGTTTAAAATATAATTTAGATTTATATGGCAGTTAGTATATAAATCAATTTCTAAAACGGGTCGCATTTTGTAATTTAAATAGGTATGAGCTACCAAAACGTATTTTTGTTTCATATGGTTATTAATGTATTTATTTGATTAAACTTTAATCGAGGCTTTCATTTTATCTTCTTGAAGTCACCACAGCGCCTCGCGCCGCTCGGAACTTTCGCATTTTTAAATCCTAACGGTCTCTGCTCAGCTGAGTGGAATGTTCAGGAGCCGGTTGCCTAGCAGCGTCTCCCCCTCTTCTCTGCCCCGCCCTCTCTCCCTCTCTCGCTGCACAGGCTGGGAGTTCAGATTTAGCTTCGTTATATTAGAGCGCAATTCTTTACTAACTTTTACAAATGAGCTGATTAGAGGCTTCGTGTTTTCAAGATGGTTCAGGTGCAGCCGGGCAGACTGACTGGAGCATCATTACAGGATACCGCACTGCGCTCGGCTTTGTGTGGCGGCTGATACACAAAATAACGAACGACTGTTAAAGAAATCCCATGTGTTGCTTTTAATGCTAAATATGGATCTGGTATTCTAAGTATTATCTACAGTTAATAATTCAGCTATATTCATATTCAGAATGTAATACAGTAATAGATAAGAACTAAACTTAATTAATTACTAATCGCTTCACCTGCACGCTGCGTGTTAGGGAATTGTGTATTGTATGCGTGCTTTTTATGTATGGGTAATGATTTTAAGGTTGTCGCAGCAACAGTGAAGTGTTTATTTTAAAACTTGTAATTTTACCCTGATTGTATTGCTACTGTGCAATTAGCCTTCTATAAACACATGTAGCAGGATAGTCTGGTCAGTTTAAAGTGTGAGTCGCTTATTAGTAGTCGAGTATTTTCAGTAGAAGTGCACTTGATATGTTTTGTTATATTTTTCTCTTGTGGGAAGTTTTATATTTGAGAATTGCGTTTTATTTCTTTCACCTAGACGTTTGATTTGTGTTAAACTGCACATTTCATAATTATTTTTCTTTGTATTGTGGTGT